>NC_072738.1:49046370-49156539 GCF_026930045.1 Uloborus diversus | reverse complement strand
AATGTCATTAAAAGTGTGGCTGAGTGGTGACTCGTGAAAAAGCAATAATTGTGCATGTGAAAAAACAGGTTGTGGCAAATACAGTCCTGCACATGTCAGCATCTGACGGGAAAAAAAGAAACATTAAAGAGATATTTATTGGCACGTATTCGAATTGGCGCCATTCTGACTAACAGAACGACACCCCAACAAACCTAGCAATTGCGCCTTCCTTTTCGAAAGCTATTCATTGAAGGAATGCGTAGTAAAAAACAGCAAAAAAGCTTTTTGCCAAAAAAAAAAAAATAATAATAATAAGATCATGCATCTGTGTTTTGTCATTAACCAGCATAATACGATTTAAAATTATTCGCAAAGCATGGAATTTGATTAAAGAATGACGAAGATCTCACGTAGCGATTGAAACAAACATTCTAGAGAAGCAATAAATTTGATTGAAAATAAGTGTTTTTATCTTTGAATATTGAACTATTTCACATAGAAGGTTGCTTTAACCGTTACGGCTTAAATGCCCTCACATGCTTCTCTTTTAATCGAACACTTAAAATTCAAAACCAAAACCAGTTGAACTGAGTCCGTTCTTAAGTGTAATTTTTCGAACGTAGACAAAATGTTTTTTTTTTTTTTCAGCAGAAAGCAGAGGAGTAGAAAATAATTTCTTGCTAATGAAGTTGATAATACTTTTAATGCTTTATATCGTATTCGCGCGAATAAAAAATTAAAGGTTTACTGAGTGAAACTCGTAGTTTTAATCGGGCGTAGTATTTTTTCATTTGTACAAAAGGTCGAACACTGCTATTAGAAGCATCTACATTTTAGCATACAATAAAAATGTTTTTCTGCACAAAAAGGATTTCTTTAGGTAAATCTAATACTTTTTTATGCTTACATTATGTTGAGTGGTCTGGATGTAGTCAAAGAACACAGTTCGATTAACAATCAACTTATCCGAATGATAACTGTAGCCTGCATAAAGGAGTCGAAACACCAAGTAGCATTCCCACTGCATTTATTTTATTAGGTGTGTATGTTATGAGCACATTTAATGCGTAATACTAATATAAATTTGATACTAGTCGACCCGTGCGGAACTCCGCACAGTGCTTCAAATCGTTTCATGAGGCATTTCGCTCTTTAAGAATTTCAAAGGAAGAACATTATGACGAAGAACCGAAAAAAAAGTAAGCGCAGAAGAGAAGGCATGTAATTTAAAGACATCAGTAACAAAACCTCGTTAAATACAACGTTGTGATAATTTGATCATAGCTCCCCTTTTAATCGTACATATTTTCAATGCAAACATAAATGTCATTAAAAGTGTGGCTGAGTGGTGACTCGTGAAAAAGCAATAATTGTGCATGTGAAAAAACAGGTTGTGGCAAATACAGTCCTGCACATGTCAGCATCTGACGGGAAAAAAAGAAACATTAAAGAGATATTTATTGGCACGTATTCGAATTGGCGCCATTCTGACTAACAGAACGACACCCCAACAAACCTAGCAATTGCGCCTTCCTTTTCGAAAGCTATTCATTGAAGGAATGCGTAGTAAAAAACAGCAAAAAAGCTTTTTGCCAAAAAAAAAAAAAATAATAATAAGATCATGCATCTGTGTTTTGTCATTAACCAGCATGATACGATTTAAAATTATTCGCAAAGCATGGAATTTGATTAAAGAATGACGAAGATCTCACGTAGCGATTGAAACAAACATTCTAGAGAAGTAATAAATTTGATTGAAAATAAGTGTTTTTATCTTTGAATATTGAACTATTTCACATAGAAGGTTGCTTTAACCGTTACGGCTTAAATGCCCTCACATGCTTCTCTTTTAATCGAACACTTAAAATTCAAAACCAAAACCAGTTGAACTGAGTCCGTTCTTAAGTGTAATTTTTCGAACGTAGACAAAATGTTTTTTTTTTTTTTTTCAGCAGAAAGCAGAGGAGTAGAAAATAATTTCTTGCTAATGAAGTTGATAATACTTTTAATGCTTTATATCGTATTCGCGCGAATAAAAAATTAAAGGTTTACTGAGTGAAACTCGTAGTTTTAATCGGGCGTAGTATTTTTTCATTTGTACAAAAGGTCGAACACTGCTATTAGAAGCATCTACATTTTAGCATACAATAAAAATGTTTTTCTGCACAAAAAGGATTTCTTTAGGTAAATCTAATACTTTTTTATGCTTACATTATGTTGAGTGGTCTGGATGTAGTCAAAGAACACAGTTCGATTAACAATCAACTTATCCGAATGATAACTGTAGCCTGCATAAAGGAGTCGAAACACCAAGTAGCATTCCCACTGCATTTATTTTATTAGGTGTGTATGTTATGAGCACATTTAATGCGTGATACTAATATAAATTTGATATTATGTCGGACTGCCCAAGCTTGCCCGAAGTTCAGATAGTTTATAGCCGAACGCTCTACCGAAAAAAACATCAATTAAACCGAACAACTAAGTCCAGTGCTGTTAAGCTTTATTAAAATATAAACACACACACAGGCTTTTTTTTTTTTTTTTTTTGCCGAAAGTGACGTAAAAAATTGAAAACTGCATTAGAACTTTCCTTTAAAAAATGCATAAGAACTACAGGCAGCATCAAGGTTTTGAAACAGCAAGAGGCGATTTCGAAAACTTGAATTTTCGACCGTAAGTCTCTTTTTCGTCATTGGCCAGCCTGATAAGTTTTAAAATGAGAGGGGATTAATATATAAGATAAGATATTGAAGAAAAATGTTTTTATTTTTGAAAATTTTTACAATTTGTTATCGCAGGCTGCTTAAACCGTTATAACTTAGATGGCAGCACGTGTTCATCATTTAACAGCACGGTTAAAATACAAAATAAATTGAACTATGCTTTCGAATGTAGTAAAAATGTGATAAGCTATTTGTTTTTTAGCAAAAAGAAGAAAAAATATATATTTTACCCTTCAAATTGAGGTAGTATTTTATTTATTTGTACAAAGAGTCAAAAACTCATTAGAAGAATATATATTTCAATATACGATTTATTATTCTTTTTCTGAACAAAAAACAATTCTATTGTAGTCTGAAATCTTAAACCTGTTACTTATATTTTCGCTTACATTATGCTTTAATTTTCTTTCCAGAGCCAAAGCTTCAAAAAAAAAAAAAAAAAAAAAAACACGTGCAATTTCGAAGTAATTTAGCACAAAATCATGCATCGCGCCGATGCATCGGTCAGGCCGATGCATCGGTTGAGTCCTACACACCATTGTAGTTAACGAGGTTTTGTTACTGATGTCTTTAAATTACCTGCCTTGTTTTGTGCGTTTATTTTTTTCCGTTTACTTTTATCCATACACTTTTTCGGATTCTTCTTCATTATGTTCTTTCTTTAAAATGTTTAAAGAGTGGAGTGCCATATGAAACGATTCGAAGCAAAGTGCAGAATTCCGCACGGGTCGGCTAGTACTTTTATTATTTCATTTATTGTTATTACTAGTGGTACCCGCACGGCTTCGCCCGTAGCAAAAAATGAAAAGGTCATTTGGTTCCCCTCTATATTTACAAATATTGGATGATGATTTTCTCGCCAATTTATTATATTCATTCGTTTGCCCATAATACGGTTCCACGTTATGATAATTTCGTAATTTATCATAATGTGGAACCGTATACCATGTTGTGATAATTTGCTCGGTAAAATTTTCTTAAAATTGGAGTAGAAAAAGAACAAAATCGAATTTTCGAAAAATCGCTTCGAGGTGCACACCCCCATGCTACAAACTAACTTTGTGCCAAATTTCATGAAAATCGGCCGAACGGTCTAGGCGCTATGCGCGTCACAGAAATCCAGACAGACTTTCAGCTTTATTATTAGTAGAGAAGAGAAGAGAAGAGAGAGAGAGAGAGATTAGCGACCCGCCCCGACTTTGTTAGGGTAAAGAATTATCCATCTTAAATAAATATTATGCAGGTACTTTTTATATTAAAATATGATGTTATGCGACATTTTTTGCTCCGTTTTATGGGGTTTTGAAACAAGTAAATTCACTTGATTTCCTGATCAAGATATACCAACATATATTCACACTGCACGGTACAATCTTCCCGTTTGTAACGTTGTACTACTTTTTCTTGTACGTTTGACCTCCAGGTTTGATGATGGTGATGGCATAAGAAATTTTCATTGGAAATTGTAATCACTTAAATCGGAAAATGAAATATGCAGGGACCATGGGGATGCAAGGAATATGAGCCAACTGATCTGCTGCTGGTACTTTACGAACAGTATTATGTTCGTAAAGTACTGTTATTTCGATCAACCTTATTATTTCGACCAAACCTATTATTTCGACCAAACCTATTGTTTCGACCCGCTTATAATTACCAACTAAATTACATTATTTCGTGGTGGTCTTAATTGGGGCCTACTTCCATTGCATTAGGCAAATTAGGCAAATTTAAGTTGCGCAATTTAATTATTGGGATATTGCCTTTAATTTTAAAAGCATGGAGAGAAGTCCCGAGGAGTTAAGAGAATAAAGGAATTCATGTGGATGATGCACAGCGTTGTTAGCAGAAACTGTAGCCCTCTCGCTTTTTTTTTTTTTTTTTTTTGGAGAAAGAGTCTTGGGCTCAGGATAAACATTGAGGATCAAATATTTTAGGGAGAATTTCTCAACTCCTCTATTTTGATAAGATATCCTTTTCTTATCTTACAAAAAAACATCCTTTTTTACAAAATGGGCATTTTTTTTAATTATTTTTTTTTTTAATTTTATTTTTTTTAAACAATGAAAAAAAAAATCTAACAAAACTGTCGTAAAGGAAAGTAAACAATAATGAATAGCATGATAATTGTATTATTAATCCTAGTAATAAATACAATAAAACAAGAAAAATGCTTTTTGTAAAATGGAAATGTGCATGGCAAAAGAAAGGCACACGTACACGTATGTTTTATTAAGATAACTTGAAGCAACAAATCTTTAAAAATATCAGTTGATAGTGGTACTTGCACTCCCTCTTCCTACAACTTCCAAGAGGAATGAGTAAACTTGGGGGGGGGGGAGGTTAGTGACAACTACTTTGTTTTAGAAGATGTTGTAAGAAATTTTATCTCTGATTTCTTTAAATGAAAACACAGTTTACAATAATAAATATGCTGTTTATGTAGCACAACATAACTTACGGAAAGATTGTATTGCTCAGTGGGAATTAAATGTTGGTCTCTCTTGATCAAGAAATGAGGTAAATCAAATTGTTTCAAAACCTCATAAAAACGAAATAAAAATTGTTGTTTCCCATAAAATTTTAAATTAAATAGTACCTGCATAAAATTTTTTTAAGATAGATAATTTTTTAACCGGAACAAAGTGGGGAGGGGCAGTTAGTAAAATATGTGTATTCCGAAAGGGAAAAATAAATCAAAGTTAGCATATGAACAGCATCCTTTTAGAAGGGGGCTATCTTTTAACAGTGGGAGGGGGGAGCTCCATATCATTTGAGGGAGCCATCATTTAGGGCTAGTAATGGGCCAAACCGTTCAGTTAAGGTAACGGATCGGTGCAGCTCATTCACTTGAAAAAGCAGGTTCTTTTTAAAAGAGCACTAGATCTTCTGAAAAAAAAAAAAAAAACACTATACCAAATTTAGGATATAAAACAATATCTTCTTTGATACGCCCATGACATCTATTGATGTTCAATCAACGACCCGTATTTCATTGTAATCAAAATTGAAAAAGAATTTCAAATGACCACAATTAAATACTACTAGTTTTTTGAAACAACTAATATGTAATTAATTTATTTGCATCTGTTACTCGATGTAAAACAGTCGCCCGTTTTGTTAAAAATCTGTTATTATGTTGTTGTTTTGTCCATGAATGGTCATTGAATTGGAGCGAAGGAGTAGCTCATACCATCTCGGTAATTTCGGTGCAGGGTGTCATTCCAAACTATTCTCGTTTCCAGTTCGAGATTTCCCGTCACGTGATCGATGTTGTCGAAAAAATCTCGCAACGTTATATTCTAAGCAGCTCACAGATGTCTCTCGAAGAGGCGATGATTTTTTCGACTAGTTTGGTCGGCCAGGAGGTACACGTGACTTCTTCCAACCAATGTCCTTTCAGCGCAGCTAGTTTTGTTTTGTTTAATCCTTGCACGGGAAAGGCGCGAACTTTGACGACTGGCACGCTAATGAATACTACTTCAAAGAATACGTTTTACGTTACAAAGAATCACACCGAAATAATTTTAGTTTTTTTTTTTTTTTTTTGAAGCAAATCCAGACGTTCTTAAAAATTAATCCTCCAAGAATTTTACAAAATAGTACACAAAGGAAAAATGGGCCGAGGGATCCGGTGCAAAAAGCATTGTGCAAAAGCAAAAAATAAGTCATATTTTATGCATATTTCAATATTACAGTGTCTAAAACAAAAATCGAAGAGGGGAAAACAGCCAATACATAAATAAGATAAAAATTAACCTTAAATTTTGTTGATTCACTATATAACACCATCTATATTAGTAAGAATGTCTTGTATGAAATATATTTTTCTCAAGAAACTGTAATCGAAATAATAATAATAATATTAATAATAACTTAAAAAAAAAAATCTTAACTATCATAAATGCAGACGAAGAAATATAAATAGTCCGTAATCGTGGATTGAATATTATGTTGTTGTGTCTAATGAAGAATGAAGTGCAGAGTGCGAAAGGTTTAGACGCATCCAAAAGTCTTGATGAAAAAATCTGCTAATTCAAATTGAATATATAAAACACTAAAACGCAGGGAGTAGGTTAGGGCATAGCGCTGACTGCGCTATTGAAATTTTAAGAGGGGGGTTTGAGGGATATTTTTTATTTGGGGGGTATTTTTTTACTTTTGGAGGGGGGAGTCTTCACGATATTTGAGGGGGGGGAGGGTCACCCCTACAAACTGTAAAAGGTTGTGCTAATTGGGTTTTTGGGGATGGGAGCAGTCATAACAGAGTATATAATCTTCCATATTAGGATTAGTTATGTAAAAACCAACCCTCCCCCGCTCAGTTGTAACTATAACAACAATCTCAGTTTCAAAGACATATTCCAGAGTTTTTTCTCTTCTCCTTTAAAATTATAATTTGATAAGCATATGCTAAATAAAAAGTTTTATTTCTTCATTATTCCGGTTTTCAAATTCCATTTTTTCTGGGTATTGTTTTCCAAGACCCAATCTTAAGATATCTTCAAAACAGTACTGTTCTAGATTTTCTTTTTCAAAACAAGCAACTTGTACCTATGATTACATAATTCCATCTTTATTTTCAAGATTAAAAAGTCAAAACAGCAATCTTGGTTACAAGAGCAGTTTAAAATAAATAAATACTCTGCTTCTGCAAATGTATATTGAAAAATATTCGTAAAGGGAATAAATTTTTCAATCATATTTTCTCTTCAGCTTATAAAGAACTTTAAAGTTCAACCCAAGGGAAACATACTAAATTGAAGAAGAAAAGAAAATAAGGAGCATTTTGAAGCATTCTCTTTTCCTTGAAATGCATCATATTATATAGCAGCCAATTTACAAATGCTTACAGTATAATCGACTACAGTATTTGTATAATATTGCTAATTTTGATGTCGGCGAAATGGAGAATCAAATTTTAGAAACAATTCCCCTGAAATTACCACCCTTTGTACTGTTTTGTAATTAGTTAATCAATATCAAATTTCAATAAAGAAAAATAAATTTTCTTACGAATTGAATTCAATTGAAATTGAATAATGACAGTAGGTAATAAATAAAGATTTTAGGGGAAAAAGGGGGAGGAGGATTTTATAGCAAAAGAAGACAAAAAAAAAAAAAAAAACTACAGTGGCTCCCAAAAGTGTTCGTACACCTACGACTTTCAATGAAATAGGCCATAATCCATTGGTTAGAATTAATATTTCAGAATAGGTATTTTATTATGAGATCTATGATCTATTTTTAGCGAAACTACATGAAAATTTTTAATGAAACATTAAAATATAATTTTTAAAAAATCAAAAACCAAAAATTGCCGGAAATTTTATCTCACAAAAGTCTTCGTACACTTTGTAAAAATGTCAAAAAATTAGTAAATAATCTAACTTTTTACAAAGTTATTATTTAGTAGAATATCATGCAGTACCAACAACAGCTTTTAAACGTCCAGGAATAGATTTCATTTTTTTTTTTTTTTTTTTTTTTTTTTTTTTTTTTTGGTGCAATTTCTGAGTAAGTGTTCAGCCGCTCTTCGAGTCTTACTGTTTCTATTTCGCTTTTCGTTTCAATGGTGTATTTTCGTAATCTAGCTACCAGATACCTCCAAATATGGTCCATTAAATCTAAATTTGGCGATTGAGGAGATATTTCTAAGCTTAAGGACAATTTTTGAGGCACCAAACGCAAACGTGTGATTCTTATCGTTATCTTAATTTAAAAAAAAAAAAAAAAACAAAGTTGTTTCTGATTTCCAAATTTTGGGCTAATAGTTTAAAATTGTTTTTTAAAATATTTATATGAACAGCATAATTCATTATTTCATCAAAAATTTCCAAATTTCCAAGTCCTAATACTGTAATGCACCCTCACGCTAGAACACCTTCACCGTCCTGATTAACTGATCCAACTAAGTTCTAAAGATTAAATTCCTCATTTTTTCTTCTATTTACAATTATACAACAATTTAACCCAAAATGTTGAATTTATTTTTATCTATAAGTAAGACGTTGTTCCAAAACGTTTTGAGCTTATTTATCATTGATATTATGACGGAAAGTGTAAGCTTGTTGTTTTTTGCAGGAACAAGAAAATTTCTGCGGGAAGAGGTTCCATTTAATCCAGCTAATCAGAGAACTTGGCGAACAATTTTAGGTGAAAATTAAACGTAAAATGTTTCATTCAATTCTGCAGAAACTTTTTCAGCACTCAAATGTGTATTTTTCATAATTTTTTTAACTGTAAACCTCCGATCACGCTTTGTTAACTTTGTCAGTTGACCTTTTCTTACCTTGTGTTCGATCCGATTCTTGTCTTTAAAGCATTGTATCAAGCACTTCACTATAGAATGGTATAAATTACCTAATTTAGAGACATTTGAAACCAATTTATGGCTACTGTGAGGAAAAAATTCAAATTTCGAATAGTTTTTGTTGTTTCTTACGAATACCAGCCATTTTAAAGTAATAAGCACACTATTAAGGAATACATGAAAAAAAAAATAAAGCTAAATAACTTTTAAGGGTTAACACAATACAAAAATAATAAAAAAACGACATATGATAATTTTAATCATGAATTTATTCGAAAGTATTTCAGTGTACGATGACTTTTGTGGCGTGATTTTTCTCTTTCTCTTCGTTTTTTGACAGATTTCAAAAATAAAATCTGGCAATATTTTGAAAAAAAATACTGGGTATTCAGAATAGCATAGGAATGGTGTGAAAAAAAAAAAAAAAGACTTCATATTCGAATTCAGTTTTGCGTTATTTTGGTTTTACTACAAAATTTCAAGGTGTATGAACACTTTTGGGAGTCACTGTACGTCAGTGGCGTACCCAGCATGGGTGACACCCGGGACGGTAATTTGTGATGTCACCCCCCCCCCTTAAAACACAAAAAAAATGGATTGTATATTGTGTGTAAATTTGAAATTCATACAATTTTCAGAAACAACTAGTACTTTTGTGAAAAATCTAAATTTTAAGTGGGATAATGTACAAAAGACAAATAAAATTTATAAATGCTTTTTACATAAAATTTACCCTAGACGCATTTGTGCTGGCCGTCGAGCGGTCAAAAAAATAAGAGAGAGTAGGAAATTCCTAGCCCCTTAATTATTTCAAATACATTATATCTTGAAAATTTGGAGTGCCCCAGATTGACCCCCCCCCCCTTTTACCTTATTTCCTAAATGATGGGTTTGGTTACAAGAAAGTGGAATCAATGGAAGTTATCAACCTTAGCCGAATGCATTTTCATTCACAAACTAACATTTTTTACATTGAAAAAGGAGCTCTTAATAGCTCCGAAACACGTGTCTGCCATTTAATTCGGATGTTTGTGCATTATAAAGTTGTTATTAGTTGAATTCAGCATTTTAAGCTTCGAAAACTTGCTGTAAAGCGAAAAATGTTGCATATATACCTATTTTATGTTTGCAGTTATACCCCCCCCCTGCCCCCTGCACCATTTTTGGGGTTGGCCACATCCGAATTAGCTTTCCTCTTGCCAATACCTATCAAAAAAACCAACTGCCGTAATTTTATCACAAAAATTCCACGGACAACCACTTTTCCCCTCCCCCCCTTCACTATGTTCAAGGTTCCTAACATTCTAATTTGTTTTCTGCTTGCCTTTCAGAAAAACTAACTCCCGTTTTTGTGTTACAAAAATTTAACGGAAAACCACTTGCCATCCAGCGCAGTTTTAACCCCCCTTCCTCCCCTTCACTATGTTCAAGGTTCGTAACATTCTAATTTGTTTTCTGCTTGCCAATACCTTTCAGAAAAACTAACTCCCGTTTTTGTGTCACAAAAATTTCACGGAAAACCATTTGCCCCTCAGCGCAGTTTTAAACCCCCTCCCTCCCCTTCAATATGTTCAAGGTTCGTAACATTCCAATTTGTTTTCTGCTTGCCAATACCGTTCAGAAAAACCCCCCAGCGCAGTTTTAACTCCCCTTTTTTTCCCTATAGCGCCATCTAGTGAGGCGATCAGAACTAATCTCGGAAGGTGAATTTCGAGCTTGGAATAAGCGCTCAGTTGTCCTCACTGAGGGGGAGCTGACTTATCCGACATTTTGGTTCCAATAATTGAGGGGCACAAAATTAGTTTTTATAAAAAAGTTTCGTTGCAGAAAACTGGTGATGAAGCTTTAGCTGAGTTGCCTAATTAATGTTTGATTATTTTATTCTATAAATGAGAAATATTTAACTAATACAAGTTTTTAAAAAAAAAACAAATTAGATGTGGAAATGACGTTCATTACAGTAAACATTTCCTGAAATATTTTTGTTTAGTTTGTGAATTAAGTTATCTTTCTAGATTGACCTTAAGTGACATTTTACTCAACTAAACATCAATTGTTTTACGAGATAGCAACCAGCAAATATTTTAACTTATTTATAAATACTAGAGATATTTTTGGATCCAAAGCTGCCTTGGAACCAAAATGTCAGATAGGTCAACCTGTCCTCTTATAGGGGCTTTAGGCGTAGCTTCCCTTGGATGCCTGAGCTAGTGCGTAATCGGGGCAGCTTGAACCGGCTCTGGAATTTACAGGCCACTGGCCCCTTAAGACTTGCTCCTTGAAAAGGAGACGCTCCCCCCGCCCTTTTAGTTTTAGTTTATTTTTCAGATGCAAAAGATTAGAGCGGATGCACATCTTCTAGTTTTAGAAGGGAGTCACCATTGGCATTTGAAATTAGGAAAAATGCGTTTACGAATGTGGAGGAAAAGGATCAATAATACGAACACTTACATAGTAAGAAATGTATCGTGCTGATGATGGGGGGAACGGAGGCACTCTCCCGGAAAATTTTCAAAATTACAGATTCAAAAACGTATTGTTAGCCTTTTTTGATGTTCTTGGGTGATCTTTGCAGGAGGAGATATGTGGAGAATTCCCCCGAAACTTTTTCAAAATCGGAGCTTTAATACGTTATGTGTAAGCAATGTTTGGAAACACTAGAAGAGAGGGGGTTCAGGAATTCTTTCTAGGCAAAATTTCTCAATTGAAGTTGCCAAAGAGCCAATTTAGGTGACAATTGACGCTCTTTGGGGGAAGGGCGATGTTTTTACTTTCTTCTATCTATATATATAAAAATCTCGTGTCACGATGTTTGTTCGGGGTAAACTCCGAAACTACTGAACCGATTTTTATCAAATTTCATACGTATCTGTAATTCGGTCCAACTTAAAAGATAGGATGGATTTTATAATTTTTTATTGCAAATAAAATGTTTATTAAACATTAATAATGTGTATTGATTGTTTGGTTCTGTAAATTCTTACTAGATGGCGCTGTAAATTGATTCATCCTCAAAAATTTTATTCTTAAGTTAATTAAAATTTACAAATGATACTATGTTACGGATATTAATGGTTATCAACAATATCGCCGCAGAAAGGAGGAGTAAAGAGGCCACACTTTTCAATCTAAATGTCAAATTCTACAAATCAAGTTGAAATTAATAAGCAGCGTGTAGTTCCATACTCACGACTGCTTTTAAAAACGTATGAGGCTTATATAAATGTCGAGTTTTGCAGTTCCTGGAAATCCATTAAATACTTCGTCACATACGTTATTAGGGGTCCTTTTTAGGTAGCATTTGAAGTAAGAGCTATGGACAAAATTGCCGAAAAAACATGATGGGCGATGAGTGCACATAAAAACAGCAACGAAGCTGTCTGTCTTCCCCATATACGAAAGAGACTCTTCTGCACAGCATCTTGCAGTACATCTTGAAAACGGTCTTTTACGGAAGATATTTTCTACGGATAGCACTTGAACCACCAAAAAGACCCTGATTTTTTTTTTACTTTGTCAAAAACCTAATGTGTTTGGCCCAATTCTCAGATATAAAATTATTTACCAATGTTTCACGCTATTTTACATGCATTGTAAACAAATCCGAAATGTTACTGATTATTTCCGTGGAGTTGGGATTTCACAGGTCCTCAACAATTTTATTTGAAAATCAAGTATCTGTTCAAAAAGTTTCCTGAATTGCTACAAACGTCATGAATGCAAACTTCTCACTGTTGCGAAAAATAGTTTTAATTTCCAGTTTAAAGATTAACTGAGCGTATTTATTAAGTGTATCGGCTTGAGTTCGATTATGCTCAGTCTTCACTGACTAAACTCTCAATGAGAGTGAATGAGCCTCCGGATTCCGCAGCTTTGCAGGAATCGCGGACGAATTAGACCATGATACTTGCTTGCGGTATAGTGTCTTGGAAAAGTAGAGAGGTGTCAAGCTTTCGATTCAACTGACCTAATCTTTTTCTGAAGGTACAGCGACACGACTGGCTTTTAGCCTGGGATAGTACTGAATTCTTCAAAGATTCCAAGATAATTTCAGGAAGATTAATAGATTTTAGTGATAAACTGACTTCATTCTCGTCGTCGTGGTCCGTACAGATTGACATAACTCCCAATGGGAGGAAGGGAGTCTCTGGATTCCGTAACTTTCCAAGAATAACAAGCAAGTAGAATTCTTTGTGCGTGCTTGAAAGTCCTTCTTAGCAGTGACTATGGTTGCGATAATGTTTTTGGTACTTTCTTGGTGAGTCAAAAAATGTGCCAAGCTATTATTTTTAATCTTACTTCGGTTCTCTCTAAAGGTTTCAGAGAAATGATTGTCTCGAATAGGAGAGGTTTCGTAATCTTTCCGAAAGACTTCAGGATAATTTTAGGAAGGTGGAAAAATAGAAGCGTATCCCACTTTTAGTGGGATACGCTATTTTTTTTTTTTTTCCTAAGATATGTTACTGGCAGAAATTGGGCGATTCGCTGCCCATTATTTTTCTGGACGTTTCTTAATTGTTTTTACAGTGTCGAATAAAATTAAAAAATAGTCACGGAAGCCACGCAAAGAAAGAACACAACATTCATCAATCTCGGGCATAATTAAAAATTAAAGCCAAGACATTGAGACCAAAACTCCATCCAAAACAAAACTGGGCATCCAAAACAAAGTGAATGTTGTTTTTGCATTTGTTTTCTTTAAACATTCCCTAAAAGACGGGAATATTTGTAGACCGTTAATTGTCGAGTGTTTAATACATATCACGATTCATTTCGCGAATTGTAATTATTGGTAGCACGCAATCATTGGGAGCTGAATTTTCTAATGCAGGTTTTGCATAAAGAGAAACAGTATTCGTCATTTATTTAAGATAATTTTCACGACATAATAACCATCACAATCATCATTTCTGTGGGGAAACTATATAAATTTTATGCTTGAAGATGTACTCCATCGAGTTAAACAAACACACCGATATCCAAATCTAGATTAAACACCAAAGATGTATAATGAAGCTTTAGTGTTGATTGAAGATTTATACATTTCAATTTCAAATTTGTTGTTTAGTCATTATGGTGTGATATCACCTGATCGATTGGTCACCGACTTAGTTAACACTGATTTGCAACGAGAGAAAACAGTGCAATGACGCTATCTTAGCTACAATTATTGTGAATAATGAGCCATTGCTGACAGCTGATAAAAAAAAAATCATAATCAGATTGTGCTGACCGTTGACGCTGAACAAGGCTATACAGTTGTCTAAGAAAAGAAGGTCGTAAACATTCCAACTGATTTTTTAAATTCTCTGGATATACCAGGAATGCCACTAGACGATTTTCGGTTGAAAATTCGTTCGCCAATTATTCTTTTTCACAGTTTAAACTCACCTAGATTATGCAATGGTACATGTTTCTTCTTTAAAATTTCAACAATTTTGAAGGAAAAGTTTAAAGGAGAAATTTTTGTGTTGCCACGTAAGCGATTAATAGCGTTATAATTTTCAAACACATTTGGAAGGCTTCAATTTCCGATTTGTTTCGTTTTTGAAAATACCATAAATAGATCTCAAGACCAAAAAATGTCTACTTTCGGTTTGGACTTTAAACATACATGTTTCTCTCATGGGCAACTACAGGGTGTCCTGAAAAAGACTGACTGTTTTCAAAAATTCATAACTATAAAATGATTAATGATAAAAAAAAAATTTTTGCAGAAAATTCATGTGGTGGGCCGTAAGTTTCGTTCCTCAAGTTCCAAAATTTAGTTCAAGAATTTTCCAATAGATGGCACTGCAGTTGTAAGACCGTCAATCAAAGGAAGACAGAAAATTACATCATAGTTTTTCGAAAAATGTTTTTAATAAATAAAATTTCGCAACAATATTTTCAAAATGCCTGCCGCCGGATGCAACCACATGTCGCAATTGGAGGAAAAATCGGTGAAATCCAATAATTATTTTTGATTTAGAGGCTTACTATCTGCAGCGCCATCTATGGAAAAACCTTTGAACTAAACTTTGGAGCTCTGAGAGACGAAAATAACGGCTTTTTTTTTATCATTAACTATTTTCCTGTTATACATTTTTGAAAACAGTCAGTCTTTTTCAGGACACCCTGTATCTATCGCCTACTCACGACTGAGAAAGTTATCATACTTATTCGTGTTAGCAAAAGACAGGTTAAGTAAGAATACTGTGCACAACTTAGTGCTTAGATACTTTTTGTTTTCAAATAATAGAAATAATAGATCGAAGTCAATGTTATCTATCTCATTTATAAAATTTAATATTTATATGTTTTTAATTTAGTTAAAGTATTTTGTAAAAATGTTATTGATTAAACTATAGATAAATTGAGATAAATGAAATTTAGTGCACATTCTAAAAGTGTATGTTGGTTTATGTTTAATTTCTACGTTCTGATATATTACAATCAGTTTCGATATTTATTATCACTTTCAAGTTATTTTGCTTTTATTTTTATTTTTGATTAGCGGGATGTCTTCATGCAGAAATTTTCTTGTTCGTGAGAAAAACAGTAAGCTTACGCTTTCCGTCGTAAAATCAATGATAAATAAGCTCAAAAAGTTTTGGAACAACTTCTTACTTATAGAGGAAAATAAATTCAATATTTTAGGTTAAATTGTTGTATATCTGTCAATAGAAGAAAAAATTAGGAATTTAATCTTAGGAACCTAGTTGGATCACTTAATCAGGACGGTGAAAGTGTTCTTGTGTGAGGGTGCATAAGTGCATCAGGACTTGGAAATCTAGAATTTTTAAAAGAAATAATGAATCATGCTGTTCATTTAAATATTTTAAAACACAATTTTAAACTATTAGCCCAAAATTTGGTAATCGGAAACAACTTTGTTTTTTATCGATATAACAATAAGAAGTTCACGTTTGCGTTTGATGTCTCAAAAATTGTCCTTAAAATTAGAAATATCTCCTAAATTGCCAGAGTTCAACTTAATGTAACATATTTAGAGATATTTGGAGGCTAGATTACAAATATACAGCTCTGAAACGAAAATAGAGCTAGAAACAGTAAAACTCGAAGTGTGGTTGAACACTTACTCAGAAATTGCATAAAAAAGAAAAAAATAAACAATGAAATCTATTCCCACACGTTAAAAAGCTGTTATTGATACTGTGTGATATTCTACTAAATAATAATTTTGTAAAAAGTTAGATTATTTGCTAATATTTTGACATTTTATCGAAGTGTACGAAAACTTTTGTGAGATAAAATTTCCGGCACTTTTTGGTTTTTGATTTTTAAAAAATTAAGTTTTAATGTTTTATTAGAAATTTTCATGTAGTTTTGTTAAAAATAGATCATAGATCTTGTAATTAAATACCTATTCCGAAAAATTATTTTTAACCAATGCATGGGGATGGGGCCTTTTTCATTGAAAGTCGTAGGTGTACGAACACTTTTGGGAGCCACTGTATAGAAGAAAGTATTGGATTCGTGCAAATTTTCGAATTTCGAATTTTGACGGATTCGAACGTTTTGAGGTGTATTGAGTCCATTTCGACTATTTTTGGAAAATGTCTGTGTGTGTGTGTGTGTGTGTGTGTGTATGTGTGTGTGTGTCTGTGTGTGTGTGTCTGTGTGTGTGTGTCTGTGTGTGTGTGTATGTGTGTCACGTCTGTGTGTGACCAGTTTTTTGTGGCCGCTCTACAGCAAAAACTACCGCATGAAATCAAACGAAATTTGGTACACATATGTGCCGCTATGTGAACTTGTGCCCATTGGTTTTTGGCGCGAATTCCTCCAAGGGGGCTGGAGCAATGGGACGTTTTTTGAGTTGCGCATGCTTGCTATTCCTCAGGAAGTAACTGGCGGAATCAAACAAAATTTGGTCCATATGTTGCCAGTAACAGGAACAGGTGCTGATTCAATTTTGGTGTCAATAACTCAAACGGGGGCTGAGCTATAGAACGTTTTTTGTCGTCAATTGTGACTGCTGTATCTCAAGAAATAATGAACGGAATGAAAGAAAAATTTATCAGCAAGTAGCCCTTAGTGGGTATAAGAGCTGATTTTATTTTGGTGTCAACAGCTAAAAAGGGGATAGCGCAATCGCCCGTTCTTTTTTTCTATTGTGAGTGCCCTATCTCAAGAAGTAATGCTACGTTCTGGTTGAAATTTCGAATATATATGAATCCATATGTAAACAGGCTTTGGTTCAATTTTGACGCCAATCGCTGCAAGAGGTGTTGATTTTTTTTTTCGAATAAAAATAGCTTTATTAATGCAACAATAAGAAAGATAAATCGTAATAGATTGTCGTCTGCGTATTTCTCGTGATTTTAATTGTATGGAAATGATCGGAAATATTATCTCAATGATTTAAAATTTTTAACTGTTGCCATCTTATGTTTGTTAACAAATAAAATATTTGTAATTAATTCAAGCAAGGCTTTTAAAATGACTTTCAATTTTCACTCTTTGCTTTGCTTTTGCAATAATTCAGACATTGGGATGGTGGTCAAGTTTTTGCACGTGTAATTTTGTTTTTGTTGGGAATATTTCTTCCTCGTCAAGCATGGGGAGGGATCAGAAAAAAAAAGAAAAATATAGAAGAAAGTTTCGTGATAGCCACAACATACTAGTTTGAAATTGAAGTTCTTCAACAAGTTTGTTACCAATAAGTTGCCCCCCCCCCCCCCCCAAAGTCAGCATCTGAAGGTCGTATGTGCACTAACGATTGATGAGGAACTGTTCCCGCGATATCAGGTGAAAAGAGAATATATAATTTTGATGAACGTCTTTAAACTATCTTTGACAATGTTAATGAAAGCAAAGATCCGGTATCTCCCCCTTCCGGGAATTTTTTTAATTAGTTGTCTTTAAAATGCAATCTAGATAATCTTGGGTAATGTTAGGGAGAGAAGAGGCTCGAGAGTGCTCTCCAGGAATTTTTTAGTAATTGAAATCTCGGAATTGAAGAAAGGGATTGTAGGTCTTCTTTGATAACGAAAAGGGGACCGATAATTCTTCGAAATTGAAGCTTAAAAAACGTTATTTTCGTCCACTTTCAATGACGTGAGGGGGAGGAGTTTTCGGGAGATAATTTGCAATTGAAGCCCATAAAACGAAATTTAAGACATACTTTGGTGATGGTGGCGAGCTTGTTGGTCACGAAGAATTTTCGGAGCTAGCTTTTAAAACGCAGTTTGACGATCTTTGGTAATGTTAGTGGGTGAAGCTGTTCCGGGTTCTTCCTTCGGTAACTTTTCGAAATTTGAATTCTAAAACGTAGTCGTAGATGATATTTGCTGATGTTATCAAGGGTTCGGAGGCTCTTCTTAGAAATCTTTTCGGGATTGAAGCCCGAAAAAAGAGATTTCAGACAATCTTCGGTGATACAAGGGGTAGGGGAAGGAGAGATTCGTTGATCTCTAAAAAGTTTCTAAATTGTAGTCCTAAAAACGAAATTTTAAATGATCCTTAAAGATGAAGTGGAGGCGCTTCTGCAGGATTTGGGCCATCCACTTTCCTTGAAGCTTTTTGAATTTGAAGTCCAAAATACGAGTTGTAGGCGATCTTTGATAACGATAGGAGATGAGACTGGGTTCCGATTTAGAAACTTCCCTTGCATTCTTTCAAAATAGAAGTTTTAAAACGCGTTTTTAATCTACCTTGGAGGTGTAAAATGAAGCAAGGGTACAGGGGCGGATCCAGACAGAATTCTTGGACGGGGCCATTTGGAAAAATACGATGCTGTGGAAAGTTTTTGAATTTTACAAATACCAGTATAGCCCTATCTTTAACTAGAGAATTTTTAAAGGAATTTTCACTAGACGACGCAAGTTTAAAATAAAGGCTGTAACCTTCCATATTATTTTTCTATTTTCTTAACATACGTGTGCATATATCGTCTCCTCAAAGTGGCATTCCAGTAATCAGTGCTGTGCTCTGAGGCGACTGTATAGAACTTCTGATTTAATAGGAAGCCGATATGAACCAATTATAAGTATAATATTAACTCTGAAGTAAAGGGTGCTCGATGTTTTTCTCCCCCGGAAAATTGTTGAATTTGTAGTCTTAAAAAACGCATTTTAGACCATCTTTGGTAACGTTAGGGGAGAAGAGATTCGGTGGCGCTCCCCTGTCTATTTTTCGAAACAGTAGCTCTACGAATGCAGTTTTAAACGATCTTTGATGATGTTAGAGGGAGGAGAGATTTGAGGGCCCACCTAAGAAAATTTTTCTGATTTGTAATCTTAGAAAAGCATTTTAACTGTTTTTGTAATATTAAGAGCTCGGGTGCGATCCCCCCCCCCTGTCCATTTTTCAAAATTGAAACCTTAAAAACGCAAACATTATCTCCAATAATAATAAGAAGAGGGAGGTTCAATGTTTCTCCGGCGGATTTTTTTTTTTTTTTTTTTTTTTTTTGCCATTGTAGAGACAAAAACGCAGTTTAATACGATCTTTTCGTGATGATATGCGGAGGAGAAATTCGAGGGTTCACATCAAGAAATTTTTCTAATTTGAAGTCTTAAAGATGCATTCGAATTATCTTTGGTAATGAAAGAAGAGGAGAAGAGGTTTGGAGCGCTCCCCTCGAAATTGTAGCTCTAAAAAGGCTGTTTTAGACGATTTTTGGTGATAGGGGCTGTGAGAGATTAAAAGGCCCATCCCATGAAATTTTACTAATTTATAGACTTAAAAACACATTCTAGACTATCTTAGGTAAGGTTAGGGGTTGAAGAGGTTCTAAGGTCCACTCCCAAATTTTTATCAAAATTCAACTCTTTAAATTGCAAATGTAGGCAATCCATGACTCATGAGTAACTTTTAGAGGACCAACAATTTTTCGAAATTGAAGCACCAGAAAAGTAATTCTTGAAGACTTTCAATGATGTTAGGAAGGGAGTTTTCCCCCGGAAACAATTTGAAACTCAAGCGTTTAAAACAAAATTTATGCCGATCTTGAACGATGTTGGCGAAAATGAGACGTGGGGGACCCTCCCCTGGAAACTTTTGCAAGTTATTTTTTAAAACGTGGTTTATAGACGATCTTTGGTAATAGTAACAATAGGAGTGGTTTGGAGGGTCCCATTTTAAAAAAGGGATTGAAGAATAATTACTACATAACACTGCATAAAGTCTGATTAAAACTTAAATGTAATTTTAACTTAATGCGCGATCATTAAATGTATAACTTTTTATCGGACACTTACTAACACGTATCCCTTTTCTTTCTTCCATGAGGGAAGTAAACACATCTAAGAAGACGATCCCATTATGTTAAATGAACCCAAATATTTGGTATACACTTGATATTTTTGAAATTTTCGTGGGTTGGCCATGTCTTTTCCCTCTGCCATTGTTTCCATTTTTATTAGACTTCATATGAATTACAATCAAGTTTTTTTTTTCAATTTAAGCAAGAAAAAAAAAAAAAAAAAAAAAAAAACTATACTTGAAACTTACTCAGTGTGGTTTTATGGCTCCCCGGCGTCGTTTTTATATTATTATTTGACTTCAAGGAATAAAAAGATTTTTTTATATTAAGGCTCTTCTAAACCCCTCCGTAAAATCAGATTCGACGAAAACACGAAATCTGTGGCAACACAGGGGGTGTATTTGGGAGGGTCTAACTCGATTTTTTTGCACTGCTAATTGGTCAGATTTCATGATGGACAACGTCAATCATTGAGTTGTTGAAAGGACAGTCGTAAATCTAAGCTGTCCCCATCGGTACTTTACGGTCGGACGAGGGCAGGGAGCGAGCTAAGAAGGATTCTGTTCCAAAACATGTCCCCCATCCCCTCCGGCCTGTTTCCCACCACGACAACAGATCGGGTAGAAGGGTGTAGTATGAGGATGAAGAAAAAAGAATCCAATTCTCCTATTCTATTCTACCACCCTATTCACTTTTACTTGAAAACTTTGGAACCGCGGGACAATTCTACATTTACTCTTCGAATCGAATTCTGTATTTGTTTTGCAATTCATGGGCGGCATAATCTTCGTTTTTTTTTATTTGTTTTATATTTATTCGTTCAGTTCATTCATTTATGTATTTTTCAATATATAATTGAGGGGGAGAGGGCGAGCGGAACACTGATGATCTTTATAACTTTATCGATAAAAGATTGCTTTGCTTTTTACAGAAATTTCTGAAACTATTCTTGAAAAGAAAAGCAAATTAATCATAGAAAAATGTCGAAGAATTTCTGCGGATGTCGGTGTGAGCATAAAATAAAAACATTTGGTAGTTGTGTAGTTAGGTTTGCTGATAGCTAGTTTGATGAATGTTACAATTAATAAAAAGGCATAAATAGTAAATCTTTCGAAAACAATCGCGCCCTGTATAAGGATTTTCTGTGCAGTTTTTAATTAGAAAATTATGCTTTTGTTTTGTCTATGAATTTTCTGCGCATCAAAAGAGGAAATAAAGAAACTGACGAATCTGCATGTTGGCACGATAGAAAACAGGAAAAGAAAAAAAAATGCTGTTGTCTTGTTAGTGATCAGAAGGATACCATATTACCAGTGGCGCACATGAATTTTTTAAAGGGAAGGTCCAAGGTCGAAAGTCTCATTCCATTATTACGCCGTCAAACATATTGACTTGATTTTATCGATTTCCGAGAACAAAAAACAGTAAAAAATAAGCTAATGAATAAATAATTAGCATTAAGTAAAGAAATAACCAGAAATTAAATAATTTACGCTTTTATTTTTCTCATAATAAAAAAATGAATTCAAGTTCAAAGGATCTCATTTCAATTTGTAATCACAAAACTAAAAACATACTTATTACTGTGTATTCATTTATAATCCCCATTCTTCTTCTCATAGGCTAAGTGCACAATATTTTAAAAAATCTCTTAACATGCGGGTTTTATTTTTTCACTTATTAAAACAGAAGTTATTGTAACCTTTGTTTGAAATTATTTCACGCACAAAATATAGAATCGTAATCGATCGGGGAAAAAAGCAAGACATATGGGAGGGGTCCTGACCCCCTGGACCCTAGTGTGCGCCACTGATAAATACCCACTAAGGTTTTCATTATTTATACACGTGTACTAAATAATTAGAATGAAATGACACCTCTCAGTAATGCTAAAAGCAAATTATTGCAGAGCTTAGTATTTTTGACAGTTGCATGCAGAATCAACGCTTGATTTAAATCTGAGGAAAGCCATGTTACTGCGTACAAAAGCCCTTTATCACGCTCTGAATGCAAATTGGGAATTTTACTGTTGTTTTTCTTGGATAAAAGCCTACTTCAATTCAAACTTTCGTCGATGTGCCTATTCATCAACATTTTAAGATAATTTCAATTCATTGAGCGTATTGTTAAAAGAATAAAAATTATATGTTCACAAATTTTACCAATGCATATAATAAAACGTAAGTAATTGAACTCTAATGGTTTAAACATACTTCGAAAGAATGAATGAAGTGTAAGAAAGCGTACAGTGGTTCAAAATAGTCAGCAAGTGGTATTTAGGAATTTCCGTATCATAAAAATTTGATTTCTTGATCTTGAGGCAAAGAATGTTTTTTTCTTTAAGTTTGACACTCTCTGTTATTTAAACATTTTGTTCACATAGTAGGAAATAAATAAAATTCCTTATGAAAATAGAGTGGCGTTAAACAATATGAGTAGCACAGTATACAAATGAAAAACGTTATCTATCATGAAAGCGTCTCGAAAAATATTTACGTGTACCAACAACTACGCTGTTGTAAAAAGATTGCCATCAATCATGAAACGAGAAAAAAAAATCCTAAAAAAAGGAAGGAACATGGTTTTGTTAATATTTTCGAAAAATATTTTCGTTTAGAGTTGAAAACTGTCATATGACAAAAAGAAAAAAAAAATGCATCGATTCAATGAATCAAATGTATGATCATGTTCAATATCGAGAATTATAGGAAAAAATAGATTGCAAAAGACACAAAATTAAATAAGCATTATTCGAGAGGAGAGACAGTGAGGCACTCAATTTATGTGCCGAATTAATTATCACTATGAGGAACTTTCTTGTTCCCAGTCTCATTCGCTGTACGCAAAAGAGAAGACTTGTTTATCCAAAGTGGGGAAACAAAGTGCAAAAGGTGAGAAAAAATTATACATGAAATCAAATGAATTGATATCGTTCCATCTTCAGTATTGGAGGCAAACAAAATAATATGAAAATTCAAAAAAAAAAAAAAATGAGCAAGGAAAAATAGTACTGTGGCCCTAAATTACTGTGACAGTATCACCATACTAAACTTTCTTGTTCGTAGCCTCATTTCTTTTCATGCAGTCACGATGATTGACAAATTCGGATTGCAAAAATAAACTTTATGTAACATGAAAAGATTTCGGAAAATGCATTGTAAATTGTGAATAGGGTTCTTTGATTGTGAGCATGCGCAAATGATCAAGACGAAAGTTCAACTAATGATACTTCTTGAAATATGGAGAATGTTTTTGATATGAAGTGCTGCTGGCGTCATTGCTTTCTCGATTCTTTGAAAAAAATACTTTCAATTAGTGTTTTAAAGAGCCATTTGGGCGGAAAAAAGCATCACTTTATACATGAAATTGAATGAAGCAAATATGACCTGGTTCCATCTTGAGTATTGGAGGCAAACAAAATAATATGAAAATTCAAAAAAAAAAAAAAAAGAGCGAGGAAAGAGTACTGTAGCCCTAAATTACTGTGATAGTATCACCACACTGACCTTTCTTGTTCGTAGTTTCATTTCTTTTTCATGCAGTCACGATGATTGACAAATTCGCCCTGCAAAATTCGTATTGCTTTCTTGATTCTTAGAAAAAATATACTTTCAACTGGGGTTTTAAAGAGCCATTTGGGCGGAAAAAAAAGCACCAATTTATTCATAAAATTGAAGGAACCGAATATGATCCTGTTCCATGTTGAGTGTTGGAGGCAAACAAAATAATATGAAAATTTAAAAAAAAAAATGATCGGAGAAAAAAGGTTGTGAGGTACAAGGGCGGATTCAGGGGAGGGTCAAAGGGTCAGCCGACCCCCTGTGAGAAGAATGTCATTATGATTATTATTAAACTTCAATTCTTTACATCCGAAAAAATAGTACATGGAATCAATGTCAAATTTTTTTTTTTTTTTTTTTTTGCTCGGTTCTGTAAGGTAGTTCTTTTTAGCGCGTCATAATTCAAAGAATTGACTGGATTTGTTTACTGAGGCATTGCTATTTTGATTTCTTTGTTCATTTTCAAAAGCGCAAATTTCTCTAATGAGCTTAACTTTTTCCCCAGTTCTCCTCCCCCTCAAACCACATGTTGTGCGTGTTATGGGTGCTTTTTATTACTATTTATAGATGTTATCTCATATAACCAAAGCTTACGGTGACATGACCAGCATATCTGCCGAAAAAAATGTGACTTTTGATGAAAGTTTGAGGGAATATGATCCATGGCTCAGGCTGTGGCATTGAAAATTTAGGGGGAGGGGAGGTAATTTGAATGGGTTTTGATTTGGGGGGGAGGGGAGTGCTTCGTAGCATATGAGGCGGTACACTCTCCTGCATGGAATGATGGGCAACCCTGATTAACTGCTACTTTTTTACGTAGGAATAATAACGATATCCATTGAAACTTGACCCCCCTTACAAAAATTTCTGGATCCGCCCCTGTTGATGTACTAAATCATACTTGCTGATGACAGTATCACCGTACTGAGCTTTCATGTTCGCAGTCTCATTTCTTTTTCATGCAGTCACGATGATTGACAAATTCGCATTGCAAAAATAAACTTTATATAACCTGAAAAGAGTTTGGAAAATGCATTGTAAATTGTGAATAGAGTTCTTTGATTGTGAGCATGCGCAAATGATCAAGACGAAAGTTCAACTGATGATACTTCTTGTACTAGCGAGAATTATTTTGATATGAAGTGCTGCAGGCGTCATTGCTTTGTTGATTCTTTGAAAAAATACTTCCACTTGAGGTTTTAAATAGCTATCTGGCGGAAAAGCATCATTTTATACATGAAATTGATTGAATCAAATATGATCCTGTTCCACCTTGAGTATTGGAGGAAAACAAAATAATATGAAAATTTCAAAAACATTGATCGTAGAAAAAAGGTTGTGAGGTACTAAATTACTTGCTGATGGCTGTATCACCACACTCGACTTTCCTTGTTCGCAGTCTCATTTCTTTTTCACGCAGTTGCGAAGATAGACAAATTCGCTTTGCAAAAATCGACTTTATGTAACATCAAAAGAGTTCGGAAAATGCATTGTAAATTGTGAATAGAGTTCTTTGATTGTGAGCCTGCGCAAATGATCAAGACGAAAATAAAAGTAATGATAATTATTGAAATATGTACAATCTTTAAAGGAGAAGCATTTTGATACGAGGTGCTGACTTTGATGATTCTTCGAAAAAATACTTTCACCTGTGGCTCTAAAGTCACAGGGGAGGAAAAAATGCATGAAATTGTGTATGTATATATATATATATATATATATATATATATATATATATATATATATATATATATATATATATATATATATATATATATATACATACATACATATATATATATATATTGGATTAATCAAATGTGATCCCTTTCCATTTTGAGTATAGGAGGAACACAAAATAATATGAAAATTTAAAAAAACAATTATCTGGGAAAAAGATAGATACTAGCTGATGAGAGTATTACCATAGTGAACTTTCTTGTTCGCAGTCTCCTTCTTTCCTTTTTTTTCACACAATTATAATGACTGATAAATTGATATTGTAAATAAAAAAAATAATAAAAAGAAAAACCTTTATCTAAAATGAAACATTAAAGAGTTCGAAAAAACCATTGTGAATTAAGAGAGTAGATCCATGGTCGCGCCGTCCTTATGTGCGAGGTCGTGAGGCGCACTACGGCGCCAGAGTCAAAACGGCGCCTTTCACTACCAATCAAAAATGTTCCAAATGGGGGGAATCTCTCCAACCAAAGAAGGAAAAAAAAGAACTTTTCATTATATCCAGTATCCAACAGGGCCCGCTCAGCCCAAAGTGATGTCCAGGCCCTGGCAAAATTTGGTGCCCCCTCTCACAGGAATATCTGCAATTTTTTTGTGTGGAAGTTTTCAAAAACGGGAAGAAATAAAGAAATTTACCCCCATTTTGGTGCTCCTAAAATTGTGGTGCCCAGGTCCATGGACCTACCAGACCGTGAGTTCATCAGGCCTTGATTATATATCCTATGGTGGCGGAGAAATTACACTGCTCACTGAAACAAGCAATCCTCTCGCTGCCTATCTAAAATGAAAAATTATTGCCATGTTGTGTGTCTAAACATGCTTTTCAAGAGTGCAATCTTTTACACTGAAATCACGTGATGCTAGTTAATGCATACATCAGCATTTTTCTTCTTCATGTGGAGGCGTGAATGCTGTTTAGGGTTGTACACGAAGCTGAACATATGAGGCGCGAGAAATTTTCTATTCTTCATTTTGGATCTTGAGGAGAATATGTTGTACTATAATTTGTGCAATATATCTCTTTGTGATTTTAAATTATTGCTCGCGGAAATTCGACTATTTCATTTTATCATACATAAAAATTATGGTAAGTGTATTTGCATATATTTTACTTGTGCGTAATATTTGTATATTGTAGACTACAATTTTGGCTAACTTTTTAGTTCCAAAAAGTAACGACTTGACCATAATTACTCGATTCCTCTCCCTCTCCTTTTTTTTTTTAACTATTTGTGTGTCAGAAAAAGAGCTTTGGACAATGTACTTGTTTTAGATATCATATTCAATGCCTTCCGTATTTTAGAATTGTTAATATTTGAAATATTTTCTTTTTCCTAAACGCATTAGCATATCAGAGGAACTACTGAACTCGAAATAAGTTCGAGATATGAAGTGAAACTGTAATCACACACGTGCACTGTAATCCAAAATTAAATACACATTTTTTTCAAAATCAATTAAATGACAAACGTATTTTTTTCTACGTCACATTGGTCTACAAAACGTCAATCCAGCTGTTAACTATATTTTCGCCGAACGCCACTGCATAAAGGCGCTCAAAAGACATTTTCACAACGGCGTTGATCAGGCTTGGCGCGGACCTGAGTAGAGCTCTTTGATCTTGGTTATGCGCAAATGATTAAGACAAAAGTTCAAGCAATGACAATTCTTGAAATATGTATATGAATCTTCAAACGAGAAGACTCACATTTTTTCCCATTATAAGATGCAGTAATTTACACAGATTCTTTAAACAAAATAACTTCTACACTCAAACGGTGTACTTATATTAAAACAGCATTGAAAAATATATCACCTAAATAATTTGAAAAACTTATCGAGGAACTCGAAAAAAGAAAAAAAAATGCGTTTTCTTTTTAGAACGGATGTCACCGTCGAGTCACGTAGATACAAGACCAACCCAAAAAACTACAAAGAATGAATGGTCATTAGTAGGGATCCAGTTTATTGCCTGGCGAGGCCTGTGGCGAGGCAGAGGGGAAAAGCGGAGAAGCAGCCAAAGACCCTGGGGGAGAAGAGAAAGTGGTCCCTCAAAGTGGGGTGTGGGGGGGGAAATGGGTGTGGTCTGGTGGAAGGCGTGTCTTTCGCAGTTTTTCTCAATTTTTCGAAAATAAGGCTTTACTCCGTGGAGAATATCAATAGAACAAATTGTCTCAGAAACAAACTCAAAATATGTTTTTAAAGAGAAATGTTCAATCTCTTGCGCTCCTTTTTCCGTTTTTCCATATCATTTTTCAAACGTGTGAAAATAGTCGTTTAAAGTTTTAAAATGTTATTAAAAAAATTTCAAAATAACTACAGAAAAAATAAAAAAGAGCATCTCTAGTTCTAAGTCATAGCCATCGTTTAAAACAAACCGCATGAAAATATTCCAGTAATTTCTCGTGTTATGCTTTGTATAGGTAGCAGATTTTCCCGTAGAGAAAGCATTAGCGTCGAAAACCAAGATGGACGGTATAGAAGAGCCTTAAGCTCTAAAAAAAGTTTTTAATTATTTTTAAAACTTTCTCAAGGTGACCATGGCCCGCTTCTCATTGTTTTCCTTATTGTTAGACTTTGTATGTATGATAAGGGAATGTTTTTGCATTTTTTTCTCAAAAAAGGGGATTTTATCTATTCTTGAAATTTTCTCGGAGGGGGCCATGGCCTCCCTGGAACCGCCCATGCAAGGGTAAGGCTCGAGGATCTCTCTCCCTTCCGAATTCTTTGCTAAGTCTCTATCTTTTTATTAAATTATTGATACAAATGTTATGGAAAAACCTCCCCCCCCCCTCCCAGTATTTCTTTTCCTAGACCATTTTAGTTCTTTGGTTTTTTCATCGTGAAATTTTCAATTTCCAACCTGATGTTTGAATTTATTTTAACTGAAGTGTTCGGGATTCGTTAAAATAATCTTGTAACATTTTGGACTGATGTGGTACTTTTCAGTGATACCGTAGGTCTTCTCTCAAGTTTATTTTACTTTAAATATCCTTCAGCAAGAATATCTTATTAAAGTTTTATTTTACTTTCGTTTTATACATTCAAACACTTAGTATTCATTACAGTATTTTGTATCTCTCTTACTGCATTTGAACTTTTTTCTACATTTGAAACATGTTTCGTCGGCCCTATGAAACCGCTATATTTATCTATTCATTTATTGTATTACATTGCAACTTGTCATAGGTTTGTACTATGTTCGTAATTTGTCAGAATGTCTCGAAAATTTCAGCTGCCTTTAGTTAGTAAATTATAATAAAGAATCGTGGATGTTCCTAAATAATATTCAAAGGTTTAATTTTTTAATATTCAAGGATTGCATTTTCTTTCAAAATTTTTCTGAAAAAATACTTTTTGTCACTGGAATTCCTCTTGGTATTTTGTTACTACTATTTAATTTTTTTAAATGCTGAGAACGTTTGCTTTCTTTTTTTTTTTACTTTGTTCATCCTTAAATTAATTTAATCAGCCTCGGTTCTACGCCTCCCCTGGCGACGGCCCTGTCTTTACTTGTCCATTGTCCCCTACAGACTATTATTACAGGCAGCTGTTAGGACCTTAAAAGGGTCCTGGACAGTCAAGTAACGAAGTTATAAGTTATCTTATCGACCGACCGATGAATTTTTAGACACACAGTAAAAACATCTTCTTACTCACAGCATAAGTTTGCAGAGTTCTTTTTCTTTTCTTTTTAATTTTGCAATCATTACTTTTCTTGCTACGATTTTCTTATAAGTCGTTTAGAAATACACCAGGTTATTGTAATATTTTCAGAAATATTTAAATGTTTTTTTTTTTTAAGGAAGAAAAAATGAAAAGAAAAGAAAAGTTTTTTTTAAAGGAAGAAAATATGAAAAGAAAAGAAAAGTCAGTCTTGTTTTTTTTTTTACTATTCAACTGAAAGAGTCAATGCGTCCCAAACAGAGGCGGCCCACCGGGCATTTGCCCAGTAGCTTTCCCGCTGGCCCCATCCGCCACTGGTTCCTACAGTCCTGAATTATGTTTTCTTGCAAATTTTCTCTCTTAACTTTGATGTCAGCGATTGGTTCTTTCTTGAAACAAGGTTCGAGTAGGTGTTTTAATGGTGTTATTTATAGGTAGAGTAAAAGTGAAATACCAGTTCCTCTACAATCTTGAGTGTGATTCCAATTTGCTGTTTGATCGTCCAGTCGTACTGTAGTGTGGAGGATCGTTAAAGTCTGCTTTTTCACTCCAACTCTGAAGGGCTCTGGTGCTAATATGGTCTTTTTCGGGACTTTTAATCTTGTTGGTAAAGTTGATGACATTGTACAGTAGGCGCCGTTTAATGTGATCACTTTGGGACAAATACAATTTGATAACAATAACCGACTGATAGCAATAACCGAAAAGATTTCAGGTGACACAAAATAATGATTTTTTCCCCAATTAAGGTGCATTTATTTTGGCAACCTCAAATTAAAATCACAATGACTCAACTAAACACAGTTTTAAATTATAAATTATTAAATTAACAGAATGGAAATGCCTGAAATATAAAAAGTTAAAGTGAAAATTATGCAATTTTTAATCACATAGTAATAGGTGAAAGTAAAACATGACAGTTTTCCCTGACATTCGTAAACCAGTTTCAAAGCACAATTAGCTTTTTTATCTTTTAAAGAATGGATTTGCTTGTTGTTTAAATTTTAATTTAACTTCGCTTTGTTTTCAATCCCGACACAATTCTTTAATAGTTTAAAGTAATGGCAACAAAATGGAGGTCCTACATCAATGCCTGCAACATGTCCCAGAGACTGAATTTTTTTTAGTTTCAAAAGAAAGTTTTCTCAGGGGGAGTCTGTGGTCACTGGGGGCGAACTAGTTGTAGCTTCATTCCTAGAAAAATTTTGAACTGCTGTTGAAAATCACAAAATGCTACACAGAAAGTTAATCTTGTCAGGGTTTGCCTATGTATTTCTGTTAATTGAGGAACAAAAACGGGGAAACAATTGAAAGTTTATGAAAAAGTGATAACAATAAACAAAGACGCTGATTACAATATCCGACTTTTTCAACGTGTGTTAACATACAAGTGTTCCAGGACTTTGGGATTCTGATAACATTAACAGTGATCACATTAAGCGGCGCCTACTGTATTTCCTTCTGTTCTCAAAAAGCTGAAGTCCACATTCCTGTTGTGACTTAATATTATTACCTTCTTCTGTATCTTACATATAGAAGAAAGTATTGATTTCGTGCAAATTTTGAAGGATTCGTAAGTTTTTAGGAGTGTCTAGTCAATTTCCACCATTTTTGAAGAATGTCTGTCTCGATGTGCATGAGCTGTTTTTGTGGCCGCTCTACAGCACAAACTACTCCATGAAATTGAACAAATTTGGTACACATGTACCCCCAAGTGAACTTGTGCCCAATAGTTTTTGGCATGAATTCCTCCAAGGGGGGTGGAGCAGGTCCAGAAATTTAAATTTCAGTATTCTTTAGCAGTAAACTCAAATAAGTGCTTCCATTACCTGCATCTGCATAAGATTATAATGTACAACACTCATGGAAAGTTTCAGGTTTAGATTTTAAATCAAATTAAAATCTCGATAAATTCCAAATGGTTGCAAGACTGATATTATTGTCCTTCTTTTCTACAAAAATAGGAATATGACAAGACAAGAAAATTAAATGTAACTAACAAGTGTTTTATATGCATGTTATGTTTATCCAATTTTACTCCATGGCACAACACTAAATCGCCATGGAAAGTGCAAGCTAACACATTTTGTCAAGTTATTTATCCTAAGCAAGCATTTTCTGTGGAATTTGTTTGCATACCTGTACACTTACTAAAACTTACAAAATGAATCTACCTAACACTGCTAGAAAGTCCGTTAAATGAAACATTTATGTCTATTAATAACAAAGACCAAATTCTTAGTTTTTTGAACAGTGGACTATATGTTCAGCTTTTGGACCATTGAGGATGAACTAATCTGAAAGAATTATAACTGTTGCCATAAAGCCTATTTTATATATATATATGTGCCTGCTAAAAGCCATCGTTTTTTAAGTAAGCTCACGATTCTTTCTAAGGAGGTATTCCATGATTTTTTTCCGAATAAAATGTATGTAAACAGTACTATTGCATTTTTTAATGTCTTGGAGGGGGGGGGGGGAAGAAAAACCTTTAAAAGCAGCTTTTCTTATTCAGAGCATCACGTTCAAGGTTGTTTCACAAGTTGTGGAAAAGACAAATCATTTGTCTTTGCATTAGGACAATTTTATGTACTAGCCTAGTTTATTTGCTTTTAGTTGATGCTATTTTTTCTGCAAATGCTTGATTTTTTGTGCTATTTAAGTTCTTTTGAGAGATTGCACACACCTAGCGGTTAATGCAAGTGCAACTTTTAACACCCATGTAGATAGAACTTGTCCATTTTATCATCAAAAAGACATGTTGCTTTGAAAAGCATCTAGGCAATGTGGGTAGTACTAAGCAATTAATATACTCATTAAACTGTGTTTCCCTTCCGTTACCGATGAAAAGAGATTTATTTCTCGATAGTGATGGCCAAACACGTGAAGAACATCTGCACTATAGTGTTTTTTGTTTTGAAATAAAAAAATTATACCCTCATAGTAAAATATATTTTACACCTCGGCAAGTTTCCTGTTGATTGGCTATTAGCAATGGGTTAGGACAGGGGTTTCCCAATCCATGGGCCGTGGACACAAGTCGAGAATCTAAACTATCAAGATAAATCTTGGGGAGTCTTCTTTTCCCTTTTATTTGAAAATTCGTTATTATAAGTAATGTCACTTAAAAGTTCTCCCTGGCTCATAGCCTATAAGGAACTCTGGGATTAAGATTTTTCATATTTCTTAGGAACTCTCCCCTATAATTGAAGATGAAATCTAATGAATCAGAAACTCATTTAAAGAAAATTTCTAAATAAACTATTATTAGCTTCAAGCTTCAAGATAAAAATGCTCCTCCTTTGTTAAATTGGCTTGACTAACCAGTGAGTTGAGATACTTGAGGGGCTTTCGGGTAACCTGCCTATTTGATTAAGACTTTTCATTGCAGTTTTTAAAAAAATAATATAGAAATGCATTGAATGTTGCGAGTTGTTTGAGACTAAAATTGAACTATCCAGTTTCAATCCAGATTTCAATCCCCTCCTAGAGGAAAATCAGCATTAAAAATCCCATGAAGTTTTAGCTTTGATGACTTCATTTTGAGTTTTCTTACAGCTATGCCAGCTAAGAGAATGCAATAAAGTTATTTTCCTTCTTAAAAATGTTTTTCAAAATTGTTCGCTATTTTCTTTCTTAAAATATTTTTCAAAATTATTCTTGAACAGTATATCTATATCAGTGGTGCAGCATTTGTGGAGAAGGGAGTTAACAGATATAGAACGCTTGTTTTTAACACACTTTTAATCCTGAATCTGTATATTATTAACACTTAAAGACATTTATCAGCAAATGCCACCCCCCCCCCCAGAAAGTAAATTTTGACTGTGCAAGTAACATGTAGTAGTTAGTGGGCCTCAGTGGTGTTTTCTACAGAACTGGAGGGTCGCACAACTAAAAAGGTTGGGAACCACTGGGTTAGGAGAATTTCTGCAGTATTAAGAAACTTGAGATTTTATGGCATTAATAAATACGACATTGCATAAATTTATTTGGCAGGCAGAGTTACGGTAAAGGGGTCGTGACAAGTGCTCAGCGATCTTGGTGCTACAAAAGTTGCATTAAAAGTTATACTAAAGTTAGAAATAACTTACTAAGTTAAGAAAAACCCATAACTAACTAAAAGGTTCCATAAAAATTAAGCAATCTGCCTAATCCATTTTTTAATGACACTGATTAGGATTTTGTATGATTAATGTCATTATTTTAATAAATTGCAGTAACGGGGAATACTGCTTTCACTTAAAAGGATATTTTATGCTTAGGACCTTTTTTGATGCAGGACTATTGGAACTATTCCAGACTAATTTTCAGGAGGGACATATGTCATGTGATTTCTGTCCCGCTCTCTGGCAGTGGTGAGCTATGTTAAGTAATTGAAATTGCCTCTTTAATGTAGGGCACACACTAAGGGGATTGGGATTGTAAAGGGAATAAGCTGTTGACTAGACTTGAATGAGAATTTTTAAGAATTGTACAGACAAACTAGTTTACTTCATATATTCCTAGCTTAAATTCTGCAGCCTTTTGTGTTCCTGTCTTTTGTAACTATTTAACCAGCCTGTGTTGGTCAACAACCAGAATTGATAGAAAAAATCTACATCAGCACGAGTGATGCCATGAGTAAAAATTAAGTATATATATGAAATGAAACGTGTGTAAGTTGATCACTTGCAGTGCAGTGCTTTAGTGATCAACTCAGGCAAGTTTTACTTGTTACACTTTGGTTACAGGTCTCACTTGCACATGCATACTTTTTAATCAGTGTCTAAACTACCCAATAGAAAGCTAATGGCATAGTAAGTGGGAGGGGTCTTTACTTCTACATATATTACCAATCCTTAAACTGTAGTTTATATAAATGCATTAAGTTATAACTTCCTCCCTTCCTCCTCTATTGTTTTTATTGTTTAATAATATCAACAGAAAATGTAAAATGCAACGGCATAGTTTATTATTTTTTTTTGTAATCAATGTTTAATGATGTTTACAAAATACAGTACAACAACCAAAATGTCAAGTACAAAAAATGAAAACTTTATACCAAACAAAATATGTTAATTGCTTACACAAATAAAAATGAGCTAAAATTTAGATTGTACAAATGATTTTATTAAACAAGAACTGTCAAAAAGAAATAAAATAGCTGAAAAGGCGACAGCCCAATTTTTATGTACTTTCTATTTTGTGCCTGTTTTATACATTACTTGCTTTCCAGAAGCATTCATTTCTGCATCAGCAAAATTCAAACAAAAAATAATGGATACTTTGTAGTGTTCTTCACTTAAAACAATGTTCATGGGAATAAAAATCCAGGAGCTGAGCCCGAGTAGGGAGCTCTAAAATAGCTTACAGTAGAAACAGTGCCTTTTTCTTTGAGAAAACAAATTTAGATTAAACCCATCACAAAACTTTAATGTTGAATCTGCTATTCCAGATGAAACTTTAGCTATACAAATCATCATCACCATCTTCTTGAATGTCGTAGTTTTGTGCCCCTTGCGAAGCTCCATTTGATGTTTGTGATGAAGGAAACCTGAACAAAAGGAAAATTATCATAAAATAGAGAATACACATAATTAAAAAAAATTACTATACAAAATGATCTCATACACGCGACCTTCAAGATTGTAAAAGACTTTAATGCGACTTTCAATTTCCCGAGAATCCTAAGACCAAATAATGGCAATAGCATTGCATTTTATATTTATGCACTTATATATATCTTAATACAGAAATATGTAACTATTGAAAATAGACATTCTGCAAATATCTGGACTCACGTGTACAGAGATGGCTCAGTGCTCAAAGATGTTTTTCAGCTAGTGCTGGCAATTTTTGTGAACATTTTATTTTGTATTAGCTTTGTTGGTGAACTGGGGGAAATTTATTTTGCCTTCAAACAAATTAGTGTACTAAAACATAAATTTGGTAACATAGCTATCATGTTCGACTTAAGTTCGCACTGCAAGCCATCCCCAATAATAAAGTCTATCACTCTTAACACCTCTTTGACTTTAAATGGTCTCTTAAATTCCCCTTCCGATTTTGCGGCAATTCAGTGGGTTCCCTCCCGTTGTGGAGTGGAGGGTAATGAAAGAACTGATACCCCACAAAGAGAGGTACTGCTGTTTTGCAGGGACTAAATCTGCCTTTTAGAGTCAGAACAACGTAAGTCACATAATCGTTACTTTACAGGAAAGAGGAAAAACAGTAGTTTAATGCATTGAAAGGGTGAGAGGCATGCTCTTTCAACACTGGGAAAAAATTACAAAGGTTTTAATTTTAGAATGACATTCAGATGCACGGCATATACCAGATAGCCTAGTTATCACATCCTGAAACTGTAGCTTCGTTCTTATCAGAACTCCTCAGTCAGGAATAGTGAATAACCGAGATGGAGGCAGATGTTATCTCATTGAAGCTGAGAGTGCCAACAAACTGGTAGATAAAGTGAATTTATCTCACCAGCGAGTGTCCGCAGCATGGTGTGGTTCAACTTGTGAATTCAAGGCAAACCTTTCACATGGCTCGATGCGGTATAGGATTCTACATACAATGTACTAATACACATAATATCACAATTTTCCGACTTATGTTAGTCTGGCTCTGAGGTGCAGAAATAATCTGTTACTTTTCATTCGGCCAAAATTCTCATCAAAATGGAATTAAAGAATAAATTCAAATTGGATATTTTGACATTAGTTAAGGTAAAGGCCGGGGAATGTCTTTGAAATAATAGATCGACTATTCTGGACCTTCCACAAAGTTCTGCTCTTGCTATTTTTCCGCTTTTAACTGGACACGATTGCCAAAATGCCCATTCATTTAAAACTTAACAGGTTTACAGCCTATGAGATTCTGGACTTTTAATGAACGGTTTACATTTCGACATAGGCATTGCACTTTAAGATTTTAATCGTATTGTCCAAAAATGTTGGGAAGCCAGAGGCGAATAACCCAAATGTTAATGCCTGGCCTTTGTATAAATAAATACAGATGCACAAATAACTCCAACAAGTTATGAGACTTGATAATATAAGAAAAGTTATAATTTAAGTAAAATATTAATAAACTAAACGAAAGATTCTTTTAGTAAAGAATTTTTCTAAAAAAATTTTTTTAACTTCGCTAACATTTATCTTGTTTCAATATAGTAGCAGATATAGTTGATTTTTAACAAAGATTTAAAAAACTTTTGTTAGCAACAATTTCCTTTCAAACTTGATTTGGATGTTCAAATGCTTTCTAGTTTATACTGATAGTGTTTACCAAAACAAAATTTTAAGAAATTGTACAAACCCTCTTTTACAAGCAGCATTACGTCCAGGATGGAATAAAATTACTAAACATTTTCTTATAACTTTTATAAAACATTTCAATAATATTCAGTAATATAATTGCCCAACATCTACACTGCCGTGAGCGAGTTAAGGGCAGCAACTGCAATTTTTTTTATTTTTTGCATTTTTCTTATTGATTGTATATTGCATTAGTTTTATTGTACAAGCTTGTTTATTTGGTTTCCAATGAAAAAAATATGTTTCTCAAATGCTCAAAGCTTAACTTTTCATGAAGAAACATTAATGCTATCATCTTATTTCACACTAATAATTAGTAAACAATAGTGTGAGCAGGCTCGTAAGTTGATAATTACACAAAACAAAGACATGGTGGTAATATAAAAGAAAGTAAATACAAACCTAAAATTCGATCCAAAGCCTCTACTTTGCTGTAATGTTTGAGAAAACATTTCATATTTCCTAATGTCATTATCACTGACTGATCTCCGTGCAAATTTCATAGCTTCTTCAAAATGATCACGTCTGATTTCTGGGACAGGATCATAATCATCAGTGTCCTAACATGAAGAAAAAAAAATTTAGACTTGCATAAGCAAGTGGGAAAAGTTTGTCAAATACATACTAATTTAAAATTAATAATCTGATGTTTTCTACATAGGCACAACAAATTTGGCTTCTTCCTACTACAATAAGACACTATAAGTGATAAAAAAAATTTTAAAAATAAAAAGCACTTCTCAAATTCATTCATCATACATCGAGATTTAAAATCTCATTAAATACACTTTGGTGCAATTAGTGATGTGGATCAGGAAAATACCCAGAAGGTAAATAAATATTTTTTAGGTACTTACCCGAGGTGTAGGGAAATACCCAAAAGTTGAGTATTTTGAAAAAATTAAAATAAAGGGGAATGGGTGATATATATTCATCTGAATATGAAACTACAGGGGTCTGTCCAGGATTTATCACAGGGTCCGTTTTTTGTGAAAAATCAAATAATTTTGTGAAAAATGAATTAATTTTGTGAAAAATCAAAAAATTTCGCAAAAAAAAATTTTTTTTGTGTTAAAATGAAATTTTAGAATTTAGAGATGGCACAAACTGCATCAATTAAACTTAAAGTTGAGTGTTTTCCTCTTCTACGTCGAGAAAATCATTCTGGATTTTTTTTCTGATATTTGGCGGGGGGGAGGGGGGGGCATCGCTCTTTAAAGTATCAATATTTATCTACCATTCTACATTATGTTAAATTATACTAGATATATTTCTGTACAGTACTTAAAATAATTGTAACAAAAATATAAATAAATAAAATAAAATTCAGAATAGGGTTCAGCATTCAACTTTTTGACCCAAGACACTTTTAAAAAGCACAGAATTTCGTTTAAAACTTATAAATTCCGTGATTTTAACAAAAATAAAAAGACATTTCAATTGTTTACCTCTTAACAAAGCGTAATAATCATTAAAAATTCGAAAAATCGGATTCCCATAGCGGATGCAAAGAGATCGCAATTCTCAAAGTGAAGGCATCAAAAGTATAAAAACGGCTTGTAAAAGAAATATTTTTGATAAAATTATTTTAAAATTGCATTTTAGAGTCCTATGATAAACATATCATTAATATCTGTGGACACAGTTGACCTAAAAAATAAAATAAAATAAACCATCTATTTAGCATTTTAATTTTTGACTCATAACAGAAAATGGAATTTTGCTTTAAAAACTTGAAATGAGAGTTCTAACAGAAATAAAGAGACTTTTCATTTATTTGAATCCTAATAAAGCGCAGTTAGCTTGAAAAAAGAACAAAATATGATTCTCATATCGGATGTTAAAAGATTGCATTTTTCAAAATGTAGACATCTAAAGAAAAAAAAACGGTAATTAAAAGAGTTTATTTAAAGTTAATCATCCTTGTTAGCATCGAAAAATCAAAACCCATATAATTTTCTCCCAAAATAACAATTAAACATCGCACAGCAAATATTGACAAGCTGGCAAAATGATGAGAATATTTTCTAATCAAGTCATTATTAAAGGTTCAACGCCAGACGCTAAGTGGTGATAATTTTGAAGTTGGTAACACTATCTGAAGCGATCATATTTTTTCCACACCCTTACTATCCCTTTGCAGTTCTTAGTTCATTTCGCAGATATATATTATTATTGTTTATTAAATCATGAGGAGAAAAGTGCTTACCAATGCCTTTTCAGAAAAGTTTACAAAAACATCGCTGCTAATTAGCAGTGATAAAACAAACAACCATTATATTTATTTGGCAGTAGCAATTATTTATCGCTTGCAGGAGCATCCCAAGAGTGCCTATTTTTTTTTTCAAAATTAGCCGATTTTGTATAAGCTGATCCCTCTAATTTGACTTTAAAAAAGGTTCCAAAAATTATCGGTTTATACACAGAAATATGCGTTATTTTGCTTTCAGATTTGCTCTTTCAATAAACAATTTGACAGATCCGATCTTGTTTAACAGAATTTTGTGAAGGGTCCGTTTTGTTTGATCGGGATTTTGTGAAAGGTCCGTTTTGTTTGATCGGGATTTTGTGAAAGGTCCGTTTTGGTTGATCGGATTTTTGTGAAGGATCCGTTAACGGACCCAAATATCCTCTGGCCAGACCCCTGAACTATGGGCAAAATTGATACATTCTTATGTGTAATGTAATGCATACTTTATATTTTTACTAAAACATTTGAAGAAATCATCAAAAAAATGAGTTGTGAATTAAAGAACCTTTATTTGAAACGTAATATTCAGAGAAAGATGAGAAGCAGGTCAATAATAAATAACAAAAGTTACGAAAGACCATAATCCTGAAAACTTTTTTGTAATTTAAGTGATAATGTGGCAAGTATGAGCAGCAGCTCCGACTTTGGCTAACAAAAAATGTCAAAATACAGTAGCATTAAATTGCTTTTCTTATCATCCTGTTTTAAATTATGTATTACATGAAAAATGCATAATTTTGTATGTCATTTGTTTTTTTTTTTTTTTTTTGTAAAAAATATTTTAGGTCTATAAAAATTAAAAAAGGTACACTCAATATCTATGATATCGTGAAAGACCTAAATAAGAATGCCTAATTTCTTCCGGAATTTTTTTTATTTCCACCAATGTCTTGTAGATGTTGACATTCACCATCTAATGTCAACATTTACCATAGTCCGAACTTTCATTGTTTCATATATGCATAGATATTGCAATATTATATTATACACACACATGGGTATTTTGTGTGAATATAGTTCCCTGGAAAATAAATACCCAGGTAAATATCCTTTGTGGGTATTTACACGTGTAACCTAGGTATTTTACACCACTAGGTGCAATTATCTTTTTTTTGTTTCTTCAAAATCTAAAAATTGTACTAAGAGGGAAAAAAATAATAATAAGTACCATTGCAGAAGCAGCTTCAGGATTTTGTTGCTTTTCTTTCTCTTTTTTAATTTCAGCTTCAATAGATTCTCGGATAGCTAACTTACAGGCACGCTGGCATACTTCTGTCAAATCTGCTCCACTGAATCCTTGAGTGACCTTTGCAATGTAAGGAAGCTCCACACTCTAAGAAAATAATCAAACTGATATAATAAAGAAAGGATTTTCTTGATAATCACACATTAAAAAAAATCTTTATTCCAAACTTTCAAGTTTTAAAGCAATGCTTTACACAGGACAAATCTACTTTCAAAACAGGAAAGAGCATGGTTTCCATTCAGTTTCAAATCAGGCAGGCAGCTCTAAAATGACAATTGACCATCGGATTTAATTTTTTTTAAAACTCAGTAGTTACTAACTAATAAACATAAAATATCCTAAAAAGGATTTCGCAATAAAACATTTTTTCCCCATTTACAGCCTATTAAAATTCTGCACAAAATCGATCATTTAAACAAAAAAAAATGTCCAAACACTTGAGTTGAAATAAACAAAATTTCTATTTCATTTTTAATCTATTAAAATTATTTGTTCTACAAATAAAAAAGGCCCTATTTATCATTTCGATATAATTTCTGACACTTGAGTTGTGTTTATTGGTAAAGGGCTTGGAACTCTCATTCAAATAATAGATTTGCTATAATTCACTGTGTCACACTTATGGCAAAATAAACTCAAATTTTTATTCTGGATTAAGCACATGACATATGTATCATAAACAAAAAAAAATTTTAAAAAGCTTTCGCCACTCGGTAACTGTAGTATAATTGTAAGTGTACAATGCTGTCAACAATCAAATACAGTGGGTGACCAAAAATGAAATATTATTAGAAGGTTTTGGAGGAAAAACTTTGGATTCAAAACAAATCTCTAAAATAAATTGCTTTAGTTCATTGAACACTTGAACAAAAAAATTCCAAATAATAATAGTAAGACAAGAGCACAATTCCACAACAGCATTTCATAAGCAACAGCTTAGATTTAAAAACAAGAGTAAAAGAAAGGTTCCCTTAAATCTTTCTGTAAATTCAAAATGAAATATATTCTTGCACCCTTATTACTCAGCCTTGTTCGCTAAAACTTACTATGCTATTGATAGTCTTTTATTGCCTTTTTTAAAGGCATTAATTACTCAAATTTAGTGATAATGATAGCACAGAAAAAAAAAAAAAATACAATCTCCTACATTTCAAGTTTTGAAATCCATGACTTCCGCTTGTAACTTTCCCTGACTCACGGGATGCAATTTTCCAGAAAAAACAGTATAAAAAAGCATTTCACAGAAATATATAAATTAGGGGTTGGGAAATGAAATTGCAACATCTGAATTATGCTTTGGACATATAGTTCTAAAAATTCAAATTAAAGCAAAATGTAACTAGCTCAGCTCCTATTATCAACTAAAAAACAATTTATGCAACAATGGCTAGTGATAAACGTGAAATAGTTTTAACTTTACTTTGCTACCAAGGACATATATTTATTAATCTAAAATTTGCGAAAATATTTTTTGGATTCCAATAACTCATACAAAATTTTTATGTAGGTAAGAATTCACAATTTACATAACAAAATTTATTATTTTTCTCCAAAAATATTTGATACACAATTTTTCAATCACAAAAAATACAGAAAAAAAGTTTTAATTGCAAAATGATTTTTCAAAATAAAATCTACTTTAAAAAAAATCCCGTTTTTTTTTAAAAAATAATCTTTGCAACATTTTCGAACTTTTAAAAAATTTGAAACTCCCTGATTTCTGTATTTTATCCATGTCCTAAACGTCCATAATTTATTCTTTAGACTAATTTTATCTTCTAAAAGCCAGGCCTGGATCTATAAATTTTGGGCCCCCCTGCAACAAAATCTGTAGGGTCCCTCCCCAGAGGCCAGCAGTGTATTTTTGCAATGTTAATAAATCTTAGTGCTAGTTTTTTTTTAATTTCTAAGAGATAGCATCTACAGCTACACCATAATAGCATTGCACTAAAATTTCAAATACTTCAGCTCCTGACAAGTAAAAAAAAAAACTTCCTAACTAAAAATACTAAATTTCAAAGCACAGAAGTTAAATCACTGATTCTAATGGTTCAAATCAGAACAATCTAGCATTGAAAATTCCAGGAAATATCAGATCTTTACTTACTGCTTGTTTTTCAACTACATTTCGACAAAACATATTCTAAAAAACCTTTGAAAATAAAATGAATGATGGTTATAAAATAATTTAAAACTTTTAATTATTTCATAACCATCATTCTTCATTAGTTCAATTCAAGTTTCAAATTCAAATCAAGTTTTGCATGAAGCAGAAACTTATTTTTAGTGACTTTTTATGGAAATTTTACTTGTCCGATAGAAAAATTATTTAATATGAAAATCACTTTTTCATTAAAAAGATTCTATCATTAAAAAGCATCAGAAATGTCCTGAATTAATGTTCTGAAAAGATACTAGCTGTTTGTTAGGTTATGATTAAAAAAAAATAATAGGAAATATTTATAATAATGAATGAGTTTAAGACAAGGATATCAGCAGGATAAAATGTACAAATTATAATATACTTTAATAACAACTACATTTAGTTGGAAAAAGATAAACTTAATATGTGTACATACAGTTAAGTCACCCTAATACAAGGTCCTCAAATCCCAGCAAGCACTAAGTATACTTTTTTTCTCCTTGCAGAAGAGCTTACAATTGTCACTGGTCTGTTGAGCCAGAGGTCTTTTTCTTAGAATTTTAGCTTTTCTTCTACTCTCCATTCTGGTTTGGGCTTATTAAATTTTTCTTTATTGATTTAAAAATATTAGAATATTAAAACATTTATTCAAAATATCTATTCAAATTATCTTTAATTAAAATACTTTCTTCAAATCTGTATTCACAAAACCTATGTGCTACTTATTTTCCAGTTAATTTCTGGACAATTTAGCAGCAAATAAAACTTTCCGTTTTCCTTTTGTTAAACGCAACTTGCAAATTGCAAGTTGGTGTCTGTTCCAACCAACTTGGATTATTGGACTCGACTGTATGTACATATATTTAGAACATAAAATTTTAGACCTTGGAAATAGGAGACTTTCGAAGATTTGCTTTTAAAATCGATTCCCTAGATTTATCATCAGGCAATGGAATGTATATGAGCTGATCTAACCTTCCAGGCCTTAGAATTGCTGGATCAATGATATCTGGCCTAAAACAAAGAAAATTACATGTGATTTTTGTCATCCGCAAAAAACACTTACTTTAGTTAGTATAAAGGAGTCCTTAAAATTACTTAAAAGAATGAAATTACATAAATGCTAAAAATATCTTTCTACTAGTTACAACTTCACTTTTAAATTTTTTGCATTCTATTTGTTTGCTGGAACGACTATTTCATTTCTAAAACTAAAGTTTTGAAAAAAATAACCCTTAGCTTTCACCATCTCTCTTTCAGAATATAGTACATGAAATTCTTAGGAACAGTAGGGATTCTTGGGAATCCCTACTCCAACATTTTATGATTAGGGTAAGGATACATTTCTCAGTGAAACAGTTACAAGGATTTGAAAAGGAAAGTGGGTGAATTCCAGTGGAACCAATAAAAAATATTCAAGCTAGAATAAAGTAAGGAATTGTTTTGGTGTTTAGTTAACATAATACTGTCCTTTGAAAAAAAAGCCATATATAATCTATAATAGGCATAATTTATGATGCAAGATGGAGTTTCATTACTTGATAAATAATGTTAATGCTAACTTACCTGTTTGTTGCACCAATAATGAAAACATTCTTTTTACTACTCATGCCATCCATTTCTGTCAATATTTGGTTAATAACTCTGTCTGCAGCTCCACCTAACAGGCATTAAAAATAAAAATAAAAAAAAAAATTAATTTGAATTTTGACATCTTGAATTCAAATTATGTTTTTCGCAATCACGAATGTGTGTATGTAGGCGTGTGTGCTTGTGTGTGTGTGTGTGTGGGGGGGGGGGGGGGTATGCATGTTTGTGTGTAGGGGTATGTGTATATGTGTGTAGGCATGAATGTGTGGGTAGTTGTGTGTATGTATGTGTAGGTGTCTGTATGTATGCGTGTGTGTATGTGTGTGTGCGTGTAGTTGTGTATGCATGCGCGTGTGTGTAGAACATGGATGCAACCGAGAGACGGCTTTTGCTACAGGAGCAGCAACTTGAGGAGCCGGTCGACGGTAATGGTGCGGGGGGTGGCGGTGGGAAAATAAAATGATAGCACGCCAAAAACAGTCAAGTGAGAACAATAAGCAATCGTGATTGCTCAAAAATCATTAGTGTTTTCATACACCAGTTTCCAACTCAAAATTAAACTTTTCTCTAAACACAGAATGAAAAATAACCTAACAAAATATACAAACAAAGCACAGTTTAACAACTTTTCATGAATCATTAGAAATACAAAATAATGCAATCAAACAAGAAACATTTTACTTTTATTTAGATAAATGAAAATATAAATCTTTTCTGGGGAAAAAAGCAAGTTAATAAATAAATCTTGCAATGCATATTTTGAATAACTCTTTTACTAGGAATCAGTTAAAAAACATGATGAAGCAGACTTTCAAAATCTCAATACAATTTTTATACTCTAGTTAAGAGAAAGGTATCAAAAAGTTCATGCAAACTTTTGCATTAATTAAATTAGTAATTGTATAAACGGTAAATTATTTAACTTAGTAAACTAGCACAAGTACAGAAATTTCACTGAATGACTTCATCTTGTTCTCTTCAAAAATTAAAAAAAAAAAAATAAATAAATAAAATAAGAAGTTGAAATTCTTGTTGATGATCACAACCACACTTTGCAACACGTTTTCACCATTGCTTTCATGTCCAGGAAACACAAAACTTTAATTGAATTTAATTACCTGCATCACCAATATTGCCGCCTCTAGCCTTGGCAATCGAATCTAACTCATCAAAAAATAGCACACAAGGTGCAGCGGCACGTGCCTAAGAGGAAGAAAATCTTTGTTTAGTTTATATTTCAAACATTTAAGTTCAATTCAGTTTATTATTCATTACTGAACAAAAAACAGTATGCATTTGAGAACAATTATTATATATATATTAATGACAGCTTGTCTGATTTAGATGTTTTAAGACACAAACTAGCAATAAAAACCAGCATTTTTTATTTGAGAAATTCAATGCAGCATATTATCTAGATCACAAGATCTAGAAGAAAAGTTTAAAGAAAATTAATTTATTGCTGTTTTTATTTAAAAAAAAAAGGAGTACACATAAAGCTTTTAATACAGATACAAGTTGTTTTTTGTGTTCTATTATGAGCTTGTTTGGAACTAACCAATTTTTTAATGACTGGAATGAGTTTTGTAACACAAAACAATCATTTTCCAGTGTCAAACAATTGCTTAATTTTGTTATTAAATTCATCATTATGGAGAATCTTTGTGGACAGTTCTGAGTATTCTTTTTTAATAAACTATCCAAAATTTGTCAATATAGCTGTGTTAAAAGTTACTTTAGCTGATTGATCACTTGAATCTCTATCAGTTGATCATGATGACAGTCACTTAGCTCAGCATTTGTTACGGCTTGCTCACTGAACGGATTGACTACCCATACAACCCCACTCATATCCTCAACTGGAATGTAATCTGTTCAATCAAAGCTTCGAGATGGATGATACAATACTAGTAAGGAGAGAGAAAGTGTGAAGGGATGTGGCGCCAATGCCCGACTAACTCTTGAGTAAGTGTAAAATTTTCAAAATCTTCTTTCTTAACTCTTGTTCCAAACACTAAGTTCTGTAACAAACCCCTGTCTTGAGCATATAGAACAGTTTTGTCTGGTCCTTGTAGGGATAAGTTCAAAACATTAAGATGAGAGAAGATGTGTGTTTAATGAGCAAGCTTTACCAACCACTTTTCATCACTGAAAAAGGTGGAAAGTTTGGGTTTACTATCAGCCAAAAATACCAACATTTCTGGCTCTAATTCAAACGGCCTGCTTGACACATTACCACAACATAACCATCTTACTTCAGAGCAAAAGAGAAGATGTTTATGCTCACAACCTATTCTGCTTTTGGGTTGCAATGTCTAAAAGTCTGAGATTCCCTGATCTAGATCAAAAGTCCTGTCCCTTGCTGAAATCCTGTGAGTTTAAACATTTTACACTCGAGTACGAAGGTTAGAAAAAAGATAAATAATAATAATAAATTTAAGAAACAATTCAGTACAAAGTTAAATCTTTTTACCTTATCAAAAATGTCTCTAACATTTGCTTCAGATTCACCAAACCACATAGTAAGAAGTTCAGGACCTTTCACAGATATGAAATTAGCTTGACACTCATTTGCTATTGCTTTGGCCAACAGAGTTTTACCACATCCAGGTGGGCCGTAAAACAGAACACCTCTTGATGGAGTCATACCAAATTTCAAGAACTTATCAGGATATTCAACGGGATACTAAAATTAAGAAAGTTAATCAGTAAAGAAACATTAAAGAAGCAAAACTTAGAAAAATAAATCAATCAAACAAAAGTAATTAAATAGCAGAAAGGTGAAGTTATACCCTCTTTCAGTATTTTTAACTAAATGGATCATATTCAGAAGGAGAGAAGTTCATTCTATGATAATTTTTAAAAAATCAAACATCCCGGAAGTTTTAAATGAAAGAGGATGTGCATATAAATGTATACGAGAATATCATCGTTTTAGAGCAACAGTAAGATATCTAATCCCAGTAATAACACTAAGACATCCTACTGTTGCTATGAAGCAACAATATATATATATATATATATGTGTGTATATATATATATATATATCACACAACTAGAAAAACACTATCCAGGGTAGCGACAGAAACTGTGAAAAAAGTTCCCTGACTTTTCCCTGATTAAGTTCAACAAATTTCCCTGATTTAAGTTACCAATGATAATGGTTTTCTTTATTTGCTCCACTTGAAATCCATTGTATGTTTGTAATAAATGCAGTACTTTAAACGTTTTAAGTTGTGTAAAGTTGTTGAACTAAAGATATATTTTAAAAAGATGCTACTTTTTTAATAAAATGGTTTTAAAAAAACGACAATTTTTTTTAGAAGGATAAAAAAAAACCAACAAAACAGTATATTAAATTTTTATACATGGAAAGATCATAGAAAATTCAAAAAAAAAAAAAAAAAAAAAAAAAAAAAAAAAATTCTAGAAATCACTTAGCATAAGAAATTTAAGAAACTATTAAAATTACTCTTAAAAACATATGCGTATTTATGATAGAACTAAAAAGTAATTGAAATTATTTTGAACTAAGTTTTCAAACAGTATAATAATTGTTGCAAGAATAACAAGTAATAGAAAAATTGTAGTTATTCTTATATAACTAATTGACATATTTATGCAAAACAGATGAAACCATTTGACATCCATTCATAGGGAGCTTTTCTCTAATCAAGAATATAGGTTTTAATGAGTGAATACAGCATTTTAACAATAAAAGAATAAAAACATTTACTTAAGTTCAAAAGTTAACTCTATTTCAAATGATTTCAGTATGTAACGAAAAAAAAATTTAGATTATTTTTGTGACAAACAACTTTGAATGCAAGAAAGAAAAAAAAAAGCAATTAGTTAATATCAAAATATATAAAAAAATACAACTTGGTTATAAAATTAAAAAATTACTTAAGTCTGAAGAAAAGAAAACCTTTATAATCTGTGGTGACAACAAATAGTATAACAGCAAAAAACAAAGTTTTTTTAATTGAAAGTTCTATTTTAGCAATTAAATTAAAAACGCAAAGAAGTAATAACTTTTAAGCTTTTATAGTATTAATTCAAAAACCAAAGATTTTTTTCGTGAAATCGCGATTACAGTACTTAATTATTTCGAGACAATGGAATAAAGGCAACGGAGCTAAGGCATTAATGAAAGCTTTCTCTTTGCCTGTATGGTTGTTTATTTTACGTAGCATTGAAAGCGTAAAAGGAAATTTCAAGCTAGGTAAAATAAACAATCTAACAGACACAGAAGCAATCTTAATAAGTTCATCCTGTGGTTAATAAGTAAGATTCAATACTTTGATGTTGAGGAAAAAAGATGCACAAATATGCGGCAGTGTATAATCGCACCTCATTAATTTTACTTTTGTTGAACAGATAATTGGTAGAAAATGCGTAGGGAATTAGAGTATTTAATTTTGTAAAGCAAAAAAAAAATTTTTTCTTCATAAAATCAATTTTCCCTGATTTTTTGTTATTTTTTCAAAATTCCCTGATATTTCCCTGATTAATAAAGTTCCCTGACCTCCCTGATCTGTCGCCACCCTGCTATCGCACCTCAAAAATTGAAAAAATTTTAAACGGAAATTAGAAATTCTGTAAAATCAATTTGTAAGTTAATAAGTTGGATTTCAGTTCACTTTCATTCCTTATGTTCCTAAAACAAACATTTTTCTTTGATTTGAATGAAAAAAAAAATATTGTAAAGATCTTTAAACATTTGGGTATAGACTTTTTGAATTGTGCCAGAGTAAGAGTGCATCTATAAACTGGCTCAGTATTTTTTTTTTTTTTTCATGACAGTGCTTGTACATTTTTCTGAATTTTTTAATACAAACATAAACACAAGAAATAATATAAAAATGTAATAAAATACTTGAATCATTTCTTGCAATTCTTTTTTAACTGGTTCCAAGCCACCAATATCTTCCCATGTCACAGTTGGAACTTCAACAACAGTTTCACGTAAAGCACTAGGACTGCTTTTGCCCATAGCCCACTGTAAGAAAAAAAAAACAGGTTCATAGTTTTAAGTTTCCAATGCAACCGTACAAGAAAACTAGAACTCCAACAACTAATCAGAGCACTTTTAACATTAAAACCTTCAAAAATTATAAGATGTAAAAGAATATCACAATGCAAAGTTTACTACTTTGCTGCACAAACATAATAACGAAAACAAAACTTAACTGAGGAAAAAAATCAATGTAGATAAAGAAAATGTTCTTTTAAAACAGCAAGAAAATTTCAATGCAATAAAAAAGCAACTTCATTAGATGCAAATGCTAGTGCAGCTCAGAAAGATTTGTTTAGCTACTGTTAATAATAAATTAAGCTTGCTTACGTAAATGTTTTCATCTTAAACTAGATTTAATTTTTTTTAGTTTTTCACACACACAAGAAAAAAAAAAGAGTTTAACTTCTGTAGTGGTATGATGAGATCAAACATTTACTACTATCAGAGAAATAGCTAGGATTTTTTTTCAAGGCATGAAAATACTCGACATTTTTAAAGGAGTGAAATGTATGGAACCTATAAAGAATACATTAAATGATCTATTCCATAAAAATAAGCTAAAAAGATTTTAAAGATGAAATAACAGATGACATAGAAACAAATGATATGTATCATTTTGATTTCTAGCACTCAGAATGCTTACATTAGAGAATAAAGCTTTCAATTGAAATATTTTAAAATTTAAACTTTTTTTTGGGCTTCACTAAATTTTAGAGATATATTTCTGATTTTTAACGAGTGAAATACTTAAAAAGACATTAAAAATATATATGAATACAATATATAAATTTTCAGATTTAAAAAGTAGTAATAAGTTGAAGGTTAAACTTAATTTCAAGCATTGCCTGAATGTCAAGTAATATTCCTCAGTAATTTTTCAAGATATGTGTTCCAGGATTTGGTTAATCAATTTATTATTGAAGATTTTGAAATCGATTGGGGAATTTGATTTGAATTATGTTCAGTAACCGATGAAAAACAACACATTTGACCAAAGCAAGAACAATCAAAATACTATGCAACCCAATTTTTTAAAAATTGTTCAGTCAGTTGGAAAAAGTTATACATAATTTTCTAAAAACATTTGAAACACACACAAAAAGGAGCATTAGTACAAAACATTTTTAATAGTAAATATACAGCAATACAAACCCTAAAGTTATCCATTGTAACAGCAAGTGAATTCAGGACTTCAGCATCAATTTGTTCATCTTCAAGATCAATCAAATCCATTTTTTCACGAATTTGCTGCAATGCAGCTTCAGAACACAGGGCAGCAAGATCAGAGCCAACAAAGCCATGAGTTTCAGCAGCAATCTATGAGAGAATAAATTTCATGAAGCATTTAAAACTAACAAAAGTTTTAATATTACACATTTATGCAATTTATTTTTATGCTCCCAAAATCTTTTAAACATAGATATCTTTTGGTATACACATTTGCCTGTAACCTTTTTGAAAAACAAAATGCTTCAAAATTTTCTTTTGATATTGCATTTTAAAAGACCAGATGTGGTTTTAATTGGTTGGTTGCTTTTACTACCCAATTCGAACCCCTATCACACAACTTAACCGCCACATGAAACCTTCTTGAAACCAAAATGACTTCAATCAATTGCTCGAGTATCTGACTTACATCTTAATTGGCTGGTTAAATAAGGCTGAAAATGAAACTGAATACAAAACTGATTACCTCAAGTGAAATCTTGATTCTTACGACAATAAAACACAGAAAACACCAAATAGTAGATTAATTTCAATTTTATGGAAATCAAATTTCAGTTTTGAGACTCTCTTTTGCTGGCAGCACTGCTGCAAACTACATTCGATGTTTAGATACAGAAAAAGATTAACTTTTCCTTTGGCTCCCAAGCAAGATAGTTGTATGTCTTTGTGTTAGGTTGGCGAGTCTTATACAATCTCTCTCAGGTAACAGTTATTGATTTTTCTTCAGGTTATGGGCCCAGGGTAGCTTTCAAAAAACACATTTGATTAATTCTTCGTTTTAAGATAATTTTGCAATTAATGCAACTTTGTTTCCCATATGGTAACTGTTAGGTTTAATAAAAATGCTCATAGCTTATTTTAACTACTAATCTTTAACAATCAGCTTGTTGATAGAAATTGTAGGCATATAAAATAAGAGAAATAACTTTTTAAAATATATATATTTAGTTTATGTAATATTGTAAATTTAACAAATTAATAATAAAATAAAAATACCTGGGGGAACAGGAAGCTTTACTTACAAACAATTTATAGGCAAAGCAAATTATTCAGATTGGAAATTTGCTATCACGATGCACTTAATTAAAAAATATTTTTTTGCTTATGGGGAATTCCATGATAAGGTCAACCAGATGATCAAATTTTCAAAATTAAAATTTCTAAACAAATGAGGTGTCATTTTAAAGGTAACGAGTTGTGTATTTTCAAATGCCTGTCTAAATTTTGATCACTTCAGTTATAAATAAGTTACAAGAGGTTAAACATCTTGAGTATTTTCAAACCATATTTGGTGACTCTCGAAGAAATTCTGTTTTTTCCAAAAAATACATAATATTATAAATTGAGATTAATAACCATTTAAAGATGTAATGTGTTGCTGGTGATGTTGCAAAAATGTGTCAAAATATAATTCATTTTGATTTATAAAAGAATTCTTCTGGGGTACATTAAGTGTTTTACATCCGACACCAAAATTTGCAGTTAATTATGCTGAGTCAATAATTTTAAAGCTACATACATGTATTTTTGGGTACAAAGTAAGAATTTCAATCCCTTTGATGTAACCTATTTTCATTTTGTAACAAGTGAATATTTTTTACTGAAATCTAGGTGTCGGACGTAAAATTTTTTTACGTCCAACATACGTCTGACACTGTTACATTCCTTTAAACAACACATGTTTTCAACTGTGTTTCTCCTTTTTTGGCTTTAATTTCAAAGTTAAAGTGAAACATGCTTCAAAAACAACTTAGTGAATTTATTGTATATACATTTAGGGTTAATAGGGGTAAGTAGGACCCCTTTTTAGAAGAGGTGTGTTGAATGAACGTAATCCAGTTAAGATCAATTTTGGCAAATTTGCCAAAACTATAAGTGGAAAAAGAAATTGGAAACACTAAATGACTGGTCTATGTAAAGTTGACTAAGGAAGAACCATTATCAACATTCAACCCGTATAAATCTTGATGGTTTTCTTTCCGGTAAGTTTCACAAACAACTAATCACCAGCTTTTGTAGCTGAACTATCAATTCCTACTAAGTCATCATAGTTGTCCTGTATTTCACTAATACAAATATTTCATCAGAGTTGCTTTTGATTTTCAAATCCTCACTGTTATGGTGGGAACCACTTACCCCATTGTGTGGGGACCTCTTATAGCGAAATTTTACGGGGTAAGTGGGGCCTCTCCTCTAAAACAGTTTTCTCTAAAACAGAGTCAAATATTTTTAGATTTTTTTTTTTTTTGACTAAGTTCTCTGACGTAAAAAAAAAATTCCATGTAACCCAAATGTATGCAAAACTAATCATTGTGATGAACCGTGACATGATTAAAGTAAAATAGTATAAAAACTATATGGCTATTTCGGTTTTTGGGGGTGACCCACTTACCCCAGTGTCCCACTTCACCCAATCAACCCTACTTTTGAATTTAAGTGGTAAATTTTGTTTCAGGATATGTAACCTATAATTTATATATTTATAACTGTAATCATTGTTATGTATTGACATTTAAGAGCAATAGTTTACGTCCAATGTGAACAATTTACGTCCGACACCAAGTTAAAAATATTTTTTAAATATTTTTATTCTTTATAAAATCATTTGAAAACTGTGAAATATTCTTCAATCATAAATATACTTTAGAATTATGCTGTTTTTAAAATTAAAATGTAAGTCAATTCACAGACTTTTAATAGTTTTTAAGTGAACCATCAATTTTACTATTTGTGTGTTTACGTCCGACACCAACTCTTTAAAATTTTTTAACTTATACTTTAGGGATCCATTTTGAAAAACTAACATGATTTTTTTCCAGTGGGATGTAATAAGTATCTTGTAAATAAATGTGATCATTTTGGAACAGTTCATATTTGGTAAACAGAATTAAAACTGAGAAATTTTTCTTCGTTTTTTACGCCCGACACCACGGAATTGCCCCAATGTTGAGAACTGACAGAGATAACATAAAAAAATTCTGAAAAAAAAAAAAAAATAGAACCAACTTCAAAATTACTCTAAAAAGTTTACTATTACTCTAAACTCTAAAAAAAAATTACTCTAAAATAAATATAAATATTTCTACCTTTTCTAAATCAACATCATCTGCCAATTTCATGTTCTTAGTATGAATTCTTAAAATTTCAAGCCGGCCAGTAGCATCAGGAATACCAATATCAACTTCACGATCAAATCGACCTGCAATTTAAAATTATTTTAGAATTTCCTTCAAAACACCTTACTACAGTGATATCTGTATTTCATTACATGTATAAAATTCTAAGTAACTTTTTTATAACCTTTCACAAATGCATTAACCGGAACAAAAATTTGCATTCTAAGGGCAAGTAAAATCCTTATTACAATTTTAAACAATAGATAACTAGCAGAGTTTAAATGGTAATGAAAATGTCTGGGGGGGGGGATAAATCATTGGACGAATTACCATAAAAATCAATAAGATAGAGAATGTATCAGCTAGGTATCTCTATATAGTATAAAATGAAGTTTCCTAAAAAATGTGTGTGCAATGCAATGAATGTGCAAAACTCGAGAACTTCCCAGTTGATTTCGCTGAAATTTTCACAGTATCTTTCAGTACCGGAAAGGTTTGCAGACCAGCTCAAAAAAAAAATTCGATAAGTAGTTCTTTTAATTCCAATTTAGGCCCAATTTTCACACAAATTCCCGAATATGAGGGTGAATAATTACTTGTACATATTAATATTATATATCGTAGGAAAGGGTAGGATTTTCCACGTTTTCAAAATGTAAAATTAGCGCACAACTCAAAATTTTGAAAACACTTCTAAAGCTACTAAGTTGTAAATTTTTCTTCTTTCACTTCATTGCTTTGACTCCCCTCCCCCATTGGTACACATTCCTCTTATATTGTCCAATGATTTCTGCATCACTAAAAATATGAAATCTGAGATCACCTGAACTACAATTAGCCAAGTCATTAATTCTGTAGAAAAAGCCATTGCAACCTGATGTTTTTCCAAACATGAATCTGACAAAATTAAAGGAGAATAATTGCTTCAAAAATGAATTTTACTAACTCAGCTAAAAACATTTTAGAAAACTTTGGGTATTTTAGAACACAAAAAGAAATTAGAAGTTTTTTCTAAATGTATTAAAAATTTTTTATATTTTTTTTTACAAAAATTAGCTACCTACTTTTTCAGCAAAATATGTGCTCCAAATATACACAAATCAAATATGGAACAGGAAATGAACTTCAATAGAGGTTTTATTGCACTATGAGAACAAGCATGCTACTCTCCCAAAAGAGTCGCATAACATAGCACGTCAAAAGCTTATTGAAGACCAAACATACAAAATAAATCATCAAAGTTCTGCTGTTCCAACACAGCTTTATGATGCATGTTTCACCAACAGCAGATTAATACATACAAGCTTGAAGGAGGAAAACTGATGACATTAAAGTGTGTGTTATTCTGCATAAACTGAGACAAAAACAAGGTTACCAAATCGTCTCAAAGCTGCATCAATGCTGTTTGGCCTGTTAGTTGCAGCCATTACAATGACATGGGATCTTTGTTTAAGACCATCCATCAGTGTCAATAGTTGGGACACAATTCGCCTTTCTACTTCACCTTGTGTCTAAAATTAAAAGAAATAATAAATACCATAAATAGCTAGAGTTATGGGCATTTTTAATAAATTGTGGTTGATTGTTAATTCCATTATGGAAATTTTAAATTATACATCAAATTAATGTGTCGACATAATAGAACTCTACCTTCAAGACTTTATAAAAGATGGCTGTTAAAACACATAAATCATTGAAGGTGAATATGAGGAAAAAAGAAACTGATGATTTTATTTTTATAAATCTAAACGGTAAAAACATTTTCTAGGGGAATGGAAATTTTTTCAGCATGTCACTTTTTATATTAAGTCTAAATTATATTTCGTTTGGTCAAAACTTACCCATACTCTGCATTGTTGTTAAAACAGCCAAGACTATTTTAGAGCGAGTTCTTATATTATAACACCCCATCAGCACTGTTTAATCTACCAATAGAGCTCCACTGAATATCAACTCTCCTTGGTTTATTAATTCATCTAAACTTTCCAGCTACAATGCACAAAACTGGTTTAATTGATCTGTTTTGATAACAATATCTTTAATAAAGTCTAAAATATTGGGAGAAATGAGTTAAGTGGGAGATGGGCAAAAAAGTGAGTCTCCCACTAATGGGAAACTTGACTACACTGAACAATGCCTTTCCGCTGCATAACAAAGAGGAACAAAAGAAAAAGAAATTAAGAGGTGTAAGATCAGTTATGAAACAATTTTCAAATTAAATTGCTTTTTAAAAAATTCTAAACAAACATTTTACACGTATAGTATTCAAAGCATTTTTCATAATGAAAATTACCTTTTCTCTTTTGGGAGCAATTGCATCCAGTTCATCAATGAAAATTATAGAAGGAGCGTTCTTTTCAGCCTCCACAAATGCCTTTCGCAAATTGCTTTCAGATTCTCCAGCCAACTTGCTCATTATTTCAGGTCCTGAGGAAAATTTTCAAATGATTAAATAAGTAAATATAACATGCAGAAATAACAAAATACAGTGTATTGATTTTTCAGCTTTCCAAGAGTTATATAATGTGACATGCCATCTATTGACAGCATGAAACGCTGAGAAAAAGCTAGAACTATTGAGTCCTTTTCAGTCATCAACGAAAAACCTGTGGCTGACTGTGTAAGTCAATGCGTTAAATGCTTCAACATTAAAGTTTTAATAAGAATAGCTATTCTAGTCAATGGTAATTTAGCATGTATCACAATTTACTACAAATAAATTTACAAACATGTTTCATACTTTCAAATTGGTGATTCATAGGAATAACATTATTTAAAATGTGGCCTAACTTACATTGTGCCTTGAAAATTTTATCATGTATCTACATTTATTAAAAAAAAATGGTTAACTCTATATGCTAATATAGGATGTCCTTGATTATTGAACAATGATCAATAACACAGGATGTTTTAGAACATTAAGACATCTTGAATAAAATCAAATGCTGTTTCATCATATTTTTCCCAATAATATGGTGATTTTATCAGCTTGTAAAAGCTGCAATAAGTTAGAGTGGGGAGGAGGAAGTTTTAGCGCTAATAACAATAAATATTAATAATTTATCTTTCAGTGGTTAAAGATTGCTAAAATATAATTAACAAAATATTTTAAACAATGAAATCCAAAGAACTAATACCATTAATTAAAAAGAAGAAAGCTCCAGTTTCATTAGCCACAGCTCTAGCAATAAGAGTTTTACCCGTGCCGGGAGGACCGTACAGCAGAATACCCCTAGGTGGCTAGAAATTGAAAATAATAAGAATTTGATTAAAGATTATTACAATAAAACATACTAGTAGGCATGAAGGCTTGGAAAAACATCGAAGCATCGCAAAATGCTGATGTAAAGAACAACACACCAAAACATTGGTATAATAACACAACAAAACTAGAAAATCCCAAAATCTTGGAGGAAAGCTGAAATCCAGAATTAAAAAGCAAATCTGCTAACCTGGCACAATGAACGTTACAAAAATTTCTTAGTTTTTGCATATGTCAAAATATTAAAAAGAAAAAAAATCTCTCTTCATTGCAAATAAATAAAAATTTAAACAAAGATATCTTTATTGAGTACTTTTAAGTTTTCTTTTTAACAGAACATTAAGTATTTTAAGGTAGTATATTTTCTCTTTATGAGAGCTACTAATATTACTTCCCTAAATGAAAGGTAAATAATGCAAAATCAGTACGATGTTAGTCGAAATTTTATTTTTGCCACTTTGGGAAAAGCTGGCAAAAACTTGCCATTCCTGGTTCCAAAGAAATTTTTAAAAAACGCAAATAGTTTTCGTCTTGCTTCATTTCCGATTTGATAGTTTTTTTTCCTTTTTTCAGACTGACTTGTAATCTGACTAGTTTAAATTTGATACATTTTGGAGGAAGTTTTATAATTTTTATGAGGGGGAGGGGCTTGGAGATGAAACTGACAAGGGGCCAGTCTCTGCTCTTAATGGCCCTGAGTTATCTGATAGCTTTCACTCCATAGTTATATACATTTTAATTTTTTGTTATTTAGTTACTTTTGCTAAGTGATTTTAATTTGGTTAAAACATGACTATTAAAGGAGTACCAAAGGCTCAACATTTAACTTTTGGCTGCTTCAACCATTTGAACTAACAGAAAAAAAAAAACATTAAATTAGGGAGCAAACTAATACAAAATATTCTACCACCACAATCTATGAGATTTTAACAGAATGTTTAAAATAATTTACTGGGGTTTTTTTTCCCCCTTTCTCCATATTATAATGAAAACTTTAAAGTACAAAAACTTACTTTAACGCCAATAGCACGAAAGAGACTGGGATGTCTAAGAGGTAATTCAACCATTTCTTTAATTTGGGCAAGCTGCTTTCTACAGCCACCAACATCATCATAACCAACGGCATTTAGAGTTTCTTCTTCTTCCTAAAACATCAATTGAAACAAGAAAACTGATAAAAATACGAATAAACAATTCAAATGTTGATATTATGTACATTAACAATAACACGCTTAAAACATTACTAGCATTTTAAATAATAAAAAATGCTATTTTAATGACTTAAATTATGCCTCATTAAAAATATTATAAGTGATTATTGTTCTTCAATTCATGTATTAAATGATTTTACGAACACACAAACTTACCTCTCTTTTAATGGGATCACCTTCACAGTGAATCACAGTATCAGGAGCTACTATACAATATGGACTAGGATCAGTTTCCACAACTTTAAATTCAACTGCACGCATGCCTCCTCTAACAATGAATAAATCACCCTTATGTATGGGCCTATATGCTTCTAAGAAGTAAGGTTTTAAGTACACGTCAAATAAACTCCTGTAAAACATGAGAAAACACAATGAAAAGATTTTTTTTTTGGAAGATCTACATAATTGCTGGAGAAAAAAGCAAAATTAAGCAATAATGTGCAATTAGTTATGCATAATTTTTTCACTTTAATATTTAAAAAGTCAATCATCATTCAGGAAAGAGAAATATTGGAATTTTAATTGATCACTAATATTCCAGCAACTTTATCTCCTTTCAACAGCCCATGCTGCCTCCTAAGTGACTTCATTCAGATGTGCGCCCGGGCGTCGATGATGGTAGAGCTTAATGGTTCTTTTGATCAGTCTCAAATAGGATTATGCTTAATTGTTAAATACCCAGATAGGAAGTATGCCAGAAGGCTTTCTAATTGGCCGACTTCAGATCGCAGGTTAGGCCCAAGTTATCTAAATGAAGTTATTTTAATAATTAAATTCATTATTAAGAGGTAAGGTAAGTTAAAGTGGCAATAATTAACCAAGTATGGTAGAACTTAAAGAATTGAGATGCAACTTCAGCTGTAGCAGTGAGATTTCCAATTAAGGAGTAGATGAGAGGCTAGAGGCACGCTCATTGAATGAATATTCAATCCACCGCAAAGCCACGCCTACTAGCAAAAACAACCAAAAATAAACTGGTAGTAGAAGTTAGGAATGAAAATGTGAACAGACATCAGTTGAAAATAAATGTCAACTAATTTCTAAGTTCTATCAGCAGATTATGCAAGGTTTTAGTTAATGCCATCAAGTACATTATTATTCATTTCTGTTGTTACAAGTGGTTCCTGTAGTTTGATTTCACACGATTTTGTTTTTTCTTCAAATTTATGAACTTCAATATTTTTATTTCTTAAATTTCAATTTTTTAAGTCGACTAGAAATAGTCGCTTTGGACTAAGGGCGCCCATATGCAAAATTTTAAGGGGGGGGGGGCTCAAAAATTTTCCCCATGGTTTAGCAGAGTATTTTCCACATGGAAACAAATTTTAGTACAGATCAGAGATTATAAAATTTGACATTTTTAATAACTTATTCATTAATGGCTGGAAAATAAATGTTTATACATTTTTGCAAAGAAAAAAGCACTAAATGCAAGAAAGTTCTCATTTCTAAGGGGGGGGGAGCCCCCCTATATGGGCGCCCTTGCTTTGGAAAGTTCTTAAAGTTTGCAGGGTGTTCACCTCTGCGGTTGGCACATGGGGGGGGGGGGGACTTTGCGGTTTTCAGCAATCGGAAATTTTGTGAATTTAAAAACCATTTTTGTTTTAGTATTCCCAAACCATTAGCAACATTTATTCACAATGAATGATGTTAATAATTACTCAAATAATTGCAAAATCAAGTAATTACTCAAATAATTAAAAATTTCAAGTACTGAAAAAATTTACAGGAAGGGAGCATCGATGTACAACTTCATAAAATTATATAATTTAACTTATTTTAAATACAAATGCTAAGTTAAAATACTATGTGTTTAATTGCTTAAACTTTGGATTTAAAAGTAACTTTTAAATCGCTTTTGTTGACATGGGAAAAAGGGATGAAAAATACTAAACGAAGAATTATAAGCATAGCATATACTGACACCCTGGCTGCAAAATGCCTTTTTTTCTTTTTCTCCCCCACCCCTTTTTTTGATGTCATAAAAACTCTTGAACCTGTGAAGTATTATGGTGTAAACCAGAAATTCATATGACAATTTGTTGGTTTTCTATGAATATTTTAAATGTATCAAGGACTTTTCGGACATCCTGTATTTTTACACTGGGGAACTCAAACAATAGGTTCAAAAATAACCCAAAAACAGCATTATCAGCTATGGTTAACATTTGTGGGAAATTTTAAACACTAACTAAATAAGCATACTAAAAACACTAATGACACTGATAATATTCACATAAATCTAAATCTTTTGATATAAGTTAATTACCCTGTAAGACCTTCCACAGTATCATCTATAGGTAACACATGAATCCTTTTACCGTATTTAACATCAGGACAAGGTTGGATACTGGAAAAAAAAACAGAAGTTAGCCAATGACCAAGAACATACAAATTCAAGCCTAAAAGCTGAAATACATCTTAAAATGTGATTTTATAAAAATGATTTAATGAACTTCAAAAACTGATTTTGATGTTTTAATAAATGAAAACAACTTACTTAACAACATCACCAAGTCTCACACGCAAATTGTTTCTGACACATCTGTTCATACGAATTTTCTCATGGGGAACATTATCGTTTGAAAGCACAATGCAAACAGTTTCACGCCGTTTCTTGCCTTTCAATAATATAGTGTCACCACGAAACAACTGAAGATCATTCATTTTTGTCTGAAATGAAAATACAAAACATTACCAATCACGAAAACAATTTTAAGAGTGTAATATGCATTTTTCAGGGCAGGGCTCATACATACCCTTCAAGAAGAAAAAAATTGAAAAACTTTTCAAGAATAAAAAATTGTACTTCAATGCTCAACCATAAATTAGAACAATAAATATCAAAGCAGATTTTATTTAAATCAAACAGAAAAATAATAGGCAATAATAAAAAATTATTGGAAGACAAAATTGCATTTTCAATAACAAAAGGGCAATTCCATGATAAGGTCAACCAGATGATCAAATTTTCAAAATTAAAACTTCTAAACAAATAAGGTGTCATTTTAAAGGTAAAGATTTGTATATTTTGAAATGCCTGTCTAAAATTTGATCACTTGAGTTATAAATAAGTTACAGGAGGTTAAACTAAAGTCAACATCTTGAGTATTTTCAAACCATATTTGGCGACTCTCGAAGAAATTCTGTTTTTTTTTTCTAAAAAATACATATTAATATTATGAATTGAGATAAATAACCATTTAAAGATACAATGTGTTGCTGGTGATGTTGCAAAAATTTGTCAAAATATAATTCATTTTGATTTGCAAAACAATTCCTTTGGGGTACATTAAGTGTTTTAAGTCCGACACCAAAATGGGCAGTTAATTATGCTGAGGAAAAAGAAATTGGAAACACTAAATGACTGCCTCTATGTAAAGTTGGCTAAGGAAGAACTATTATCAACATTCAACCCATATAAATCTTGATGGTTTTCTTTCAGGTAAGTTTCACAAATAACTAATCACCAGCTTTTGTAGCTGAACTATCAATTCCTACTAAGTCATCATAGTTGTCTTGTATTTCACTAATACAAATATTTCATCAAAGCTGCTTTTGATTTTCAAATCCTCACTGTTAGGGGGGAGGGGAACCAGTTACCCCATTGTGTGGGGATGTCTTACAGCGAAATTTTACGGGGTAAGTGATGCTCCTGCTCTAAAATGGTTTTTAATAATATTTTACTCAAAAATTCTGATTGCAGTATGCACTCTAATTTAAACTGTACATGAATGTTTAATTATCATAAAAAAATATATGCTAACCGGGAAACACTTTGAAAAATGCTGCTTAAACTCGCCACAAAATATTTTTCAGATTTTTTTTTTGGACTAAGTTTTCTGACCTAGAAAAAAAGTTCCACATAACCCAAATATATGCAAAACTAATCACTGTGATGAACCATGACATGATCAATGTAAAAAAGTATAAAAAGCATATGTTCAGTTTTTGGGGGGTGACCCACTTACCCCAGTGTCCACTTCCCCTAATCAACTCCACTTTTGAATTTACTTGGTAAATTTTGTTTCAGTATATGTAACCTATAATTTACATATTTATAACTGTGATCATTGTTATGTATTAACATTTAAAAGCAAAAGTTTACGTCCAATATGAACAATTCATGTCCGACACTGAAAATTTACATCCGACAACAAGCTAAAAATATTTTTTAAATAATTTTATTCCTTATAATATCATTTGAAAACTGGGAAATATGCTTCAATCACAAGTGTACTTTAGAATTATGCTGTTTTTAAAATTAAAATGTAAGCAAATTCACAGACTTTTAATAATTTTTAAGTGAACCATCAATTTTACTATTTGTGTGTTTACGTCCGACACCAACTCTTTAAATTTTTTTAGTTTATACTTTAGGGATTTATTTTGAAAAACTAACATGATTTTTTATTCAGTGGGATGTAGTAAGTATCTCGTAAATAAATTTGATCATTTTGGAACAGTTTATATTTGGTAAATGGATTTAAAACTGAGAAATTTTTCTTCATTTTTTACGTCCGACACCATGGAATTGCCCAAAAGACACTTCAATAAAATACCTACTGCCTTGAATATTTTTCCAATAATGTCTAAAAAGCTTGGTCACAGGAGCAGATCATGAGAGGCTTAGTTTTGCAATCTTAACATTCAAAGTATATTTTCACTAAAACTTTAAACTAAAGTAAAATATATCTGAGTGACTATTCAATGGCCAATCTAGGATTTTTTTTTCTCTACCTATTTTTGTGAAAGTTTTTTAAAATCAGTACTGTTTTGGGATTTTTAATGGCACATTCTATCTTTTGAAAGAAAATTAGAACAGCTTTAATTTCAGCTTGAAAAGTGCAAATGTCATCTTCTATTATTTCAAAAATAAAACGGTATTTTCCAAGGCTTTGTACAGTGTAAAATACAAGAAATTATCAGAAAAATGGCCTCAAAAAACAGATGCTAAAAGGTAGCGATAAAATTGCATAAATGAAATTTGGCAAAAAGTCTAAGTCATCCATCGTTCATATAAATCAGCTTAGCATTTTATTTTATACCAGTGGTACCCACACAGCTTTGCCCTTAGTAGAGAAATAAAAGGTCATTTGGTTCGACTGTATATTTACAAATTATGGATGATGAATTTCTCGCCATTTTTCAATATTCATTTGCTTGCCGATGTTATGGTTCCACATTATGATAATTTGGTAATTTATTCGTCTACATTGCGGTAATTTGCTCGGTAAAATTTTCTTTTAATTGAAATAGAAAAAGAACAAAATCGAATTTTCGAAAAAGTGCTTTGAGGGGAACACCCCCATGCTACAAACTAATTTTGTACCAAATTTCATAAAAATGAGTATCACAGAGATCCTGACAGAGAGACTTTCAGCTTTATTATTAGTAAAGAAGAAAATTCTTCTTTAAACAAAGCAACACATTTTCTATTTTTAAATGCAGATTTTTGCAAAATTCTCAATTTTTTAATTTTGTGACTCTGCATGCACTGATTTTCAAAATTGTAAAGTTGCTGATTTTATTATTTCATTTTTGTATAAGTACAGATTTTAAAATACTATTTTTGTGAAGGTACTGAAAAACAGTAGTCAAATCAGCCTGTAAAGCAAGCTTTACAGAAGCAGATACAATCAGATTTTGCACCACATTAAAAATCAGGAATGATGCAGAAAAGTGTAAGAAACAACTAAGATGCATACATTTTACACCTAATATGTCAATTTGGGCAAAGATGTAAGTTCTAGAATCTAAAATCCATGATCAGTTGTCAGTTACTATGCTTTTTGAACATTTTGTAGCAGAAAATTTCCGATTCTGCATGCCTATTTTTGATCATGGTTGAAATCCATGACTTTCCAGGTGCATGGACAGCCTTAACAGGACAGAGAAATTTTCTACTTTACTTGTTTTCCCTATTCCTTCAAAGCTTCTACTCCCCAAAATATGCAAAGTTATTTGATAAAAATTAAACAACGTTTAAAAGCACAGAAAAGATAAGTTTATAAAAACGCAGATATGTTTCGGAGGCAATAGCCTCCTTTTTCCGGTTACACAATTTAACTTCCCCTTGACCTTGATTCATCCATTTGTACATTTCGCACTGAGAAAGGAGGCTATTGCCTCCGAAACATGTCTGAGTTTTTATAAACTTTTTATCTTTTCTGTGCACATATATAATATTTTTCACAAGTTTTCTGTTTAATTTGTACAAACTATTTGACGTTAGATCAAGTTTAATAGCCTTTACATATCACACTCTCATCTATGAGATTTTAGGTCAGTCAGTAACTTTGAAAAGGAAATTACCTGTGAAAGATCAACAACAGAATTATCATCATTCACAGCTTCTTCTACCAACAATCGATTAGGTTTCTGTTTGGTCTTCAATATTGCTGTTGCTAGCTCTTCTTGGCTGTTGAAAGAAAGTAACTTTAATTATAAATTTCAAAGAATAAGAATGAAAAATCCAACATTCATAAATTGAAAATAATGGTAAATAATAACTTGATTATTACCCTCCATGGCTTCGGTATTTAAATTAATATTACAAACAGAGTCCCTAACTAGAATTTTTAAGAGTTGGAAAATAATACTTAATTTAGCAAACAAAACTGAATTTTTACTCAATGATAAAATGCAACTATGCACATTGCAGACAGACCTACATCCCAATAAGAAGAGACCCCATCAACATGATTAAAAAATTATTTAAGAATTTTCAATAATGCACTACAGTGTCAAACCAGATAAATCGTCAGACCAAACTTGCTGTATAAGAAATTGCTTTGAGAGGTCCCAGCAAGCCCCCAGAGCGACACACACGCCGCTAAAGAAATAAAAATGAAATTTTCTTTTCAATCATGGGTCAGAGTTATCAAGTTTTCGACAGTTGGTTCTCTTTTTTTTGTTATATTTTCAATGGGGTCTATTTCCCCAAATATAAGTTAGAGGACCTAAGGTCAGTATAAGTTTCTTGACTCATTTTTATTTTTGCTTTAAACTTTCAATACCTTAATTTCTCATCAGACTCGGAACATTTTTTCAATTGGAAGTATGCATCTAGGACTACCGGTTGCAAAAATAGAGGTTTTGTAGGTTAAATAGGAACAGCCTGTATTTTTTCAAGTAAAAAAAATTATTAAAAAATTGTTTGCACCACATCATGGGTCGTTGATTGCATGTGTTTCACTGCGGAAGAGCCACCAAAACAGAGGCCTCATGGCACATAGCTGGAGCAGCAAAGAGGAAATTGGTAAAAGGCAAAGGAAGAATGAGCATTATAAGCAAGAGTGGTAGTAGGGAAGAGGAAGGGACTTCCCACTTTTTAAGGAGTTTTACCCCGTGGGTTGCTCAGGGTGGTCAAGCAACTTTATTGGAAAATTTTTTTATAGTTTCCTAATAAACATCTTAGAATTTTTTGTGGTCATTTGTGAAGTCTTTGCCCAACTTTTCACCAAACATTTCTAACGGAGTTTCTTTTGGAAATGGCTCCTATGTAATTGAGCTGGAACTAAAGCTGGAAGTTAAGTAAGTCTCTCTAATGTGGACACTTAACGGACAAATTTTTTTGTCCTCAATTTAGATGGGTGTCCACAGGAACGGGGTTTAATGATTTTATTTGTCTTAGAATTGGGGAATTAAATATTGTCCACATAGGAGTGGTAAATAAGTTTTTTGTTCTGAAATATATATTACAATTAGGTTCTTCCGCCGGGTGCAGCGAATACAATTAACATTTTTTTTTGCTTGAATACATATTGGGATGCAGCACTTATTCCCAAAAATATGGTGATAATTAATATTCTTATTAATCAGTAAAAAGAGGAAACTGTATATCTAGGAAACCGAATTCATACCCACCTAATTTCCTGACCCTGCGATGGCCCCGTTAACAAAAGGATGTGTATGTGCCGTAGGAAATTGATAAAAAGTGTGAAATACATTTCAGATTTTAAGGAATCGTTTGAGTTAGAATTGAATCGAGAAAACAATTTATTATTTGAGGTGTGACTATTTCACCCCTAGCAAAAACGGAAAGTTTTTCTTTATTTCAGATAAAAAACATTTCAGAATTAGAAACTCAATTATGACAGCAAAAATTTAAGGTACATTTTTTCCCCTTAAGTTTTAATATTGAATCTTACTTCTCTAGATAAAATGTAATTTTTAAATATGACTCAACAGTTGGCAAAATTAAAGTTCCAAAGTTGAACATTGAACTGTCAAATTGTGGTTCGTTAATATGTTCACGACTCGATGGGATCTCAACAAAATGTCAATTATTGGACAGAAACAAATCTTCAAGAAGGTAACAAACAAAAAATTTCAAAACTAGATTTTTTTCTCGACTTCCTGTGCCAATTTTTAAAGAAAAACACCAAAAACATCAAACATACATTTCAACGCAATAAATTCCTCATATCCGAAACTATTATGTGTACTATGACTATTATTAGGCCTATCATTCTGACTCAGCAAAACTTTGTTAGGCTTAATGAAAATTGACAATTCATACATTAGCGAAACACACAAAGAAGCTAAATAAACTACATTATAACATGTTTTCAAATCTCATAAAATTAAGTAATTAATTATAAAATGTTAATACGATTGATAGTTAAAAAAAAATCTCTTTTGTTCTTCATTTAAAATGCCGGTGAGAATTTCAGCTGATTTTAATAAAACATATTTTACACACAAACAAAACGAAAAAGCAGTTAAATTAAATAGTTTATAAAAAGTAAAAGCTGTCAAGAACTTAAAAATTACTTTTGTTTTCCTGCCATTCTTAATTTTGGCTTTTCTGTGGCTGAACTTCGAAGTTTCTTCCAAACGATAAAATGCGAAATTGCACTGACAATGATAGGATCTTCTGATACTTCGACGAAATTAAAGATCCCAAATTTTGTAACTAACTTAACTTGTTCAACAAAAAACACGTAATCAAACAAGCAAGAGTCATACAATGGAACAGCAGATTCTGAACATCACGCATCAACATCAAATCATAACCTAATCGACTTCCTGCGGGGCTTTGTTGAATCATGACGTAACACAATGCTATTTGCCAAAAATAATTTTGCTTCTGGTAAAAAGTAAAATAAAATATCGACTAATTTTAAAAGAGAATAAATATTGAATTAATAACTAATACTTTGTTTTTTCCTTCTGCTACTCTTTTCTTCAGTAATGAACAGTTGCATACCTTTTTCTCCCCTTCTCTCCAATCATTTCTGCATTCCCCTCATTAATAAGAAACTGAACTGAAGAGAAGCTGTTTCAAGTTTGTTTGTATACAAATTTTCAAATGTAAAGGGGAGAAAGGACAGGTCAAATACACAAGGAAAACAAAAACGTTGAATATTTATGCTCCAAAGACTTAAAAGACTAATCCAAAGCTTTGTGTGGTTCTTCAAGATCATTTTTAGCTGATCCTGACGTGCAAGCGTATTAAAAAACGGTTTGAGTTGATTTTGTAAATATGTTGTGAGTGTAATAATTCCTGCTGCGAATGTTTTTTGAATGCTTGCCAATAATGCTTTACAGAAATTCATTATGCATTGGAAAAATGTTTCAAAAATCTTTAGCATTATTCTTTTGCAGAAATAAAAGTGATTTTAGCTCATCTACCCTTAATATTTTTGATCGAAAAGCGAAGAAAATTCATAGAGACTGGTGTGCTGAACATCCTGATGGCTATATTTACCATTATTTGAAAAATGAAGTAAGTCAATAAACAAGTTCTGTTTTTCATATTTTCATTGTAAAAGATACATAGTGGATAGGTATAGGATAGTAATCCCGTGTCTTATCGCTGAAGGCCAGTAGCGTAGGGGAGACTGGGGAGACCTGACCCACCCCATCATTTTCATATTTAAACACATTTTTAACTGATGATCACTGGAGTGTAGCATGATATTAAGTATATTCTAAAGCTGTTTCTATTTGTTTGCCAATTTGAAGTACAATTAAGAAGAAAACGCGTGTGATAGCTTTTTCACGCAAAAAAGTAAAATTTTTTCGTTTGCGAGTTCATCTTCTCTGTGCGATTTGCCATTCACTTTTACAGAAGTAAGTTACTTTATTTATATACTCTGATTAATGTGCTAAAAGCCTGTATACTTACTTTTAAAATTCACAATTTATTTTAATATGTTTTTTATTATATTTTCTAAAATGGCTATTAAGGGAGGTTTGACCCAGGTCAAACCTTCCCATTTGATTTCGTTTAATGGTGTAACATTTTTAAAACAATGTATTTTATTTTATTTGCTGAAAGTAAGATTGTGTTTTTGGTTCAAATAAGATTAATGTTGCTCTTAACTTATAATTGAAATCACTTTACATATTATAGACAGTAGTCATTTGAAACAGCTCCTGTTTGTGAATAATTTTGATCTAGCTAAACACAACTGAAATTTGCTTTTCTACATTGTTTAATATACTTATTAAGATATACAACCCATACAGGCCCATGTTAATTCAATTCGCAACTCGTAACACCTGAACAGCTGCCGCTATTTGCTAAAGCAGGACCTAGAAAAGTCAAAGGAGATAGAAAATGGATCACACCTAGACTTTTGACTGACATCCCCTGCCAAAGCTAAGATGCATAGAATGAATAAGAGAAGAAAATGTCAAAAAATATTTTACGAAAGCAAACAGTAAAACAACGATTGCACTTGTGTTCAAACAGTGCCTAGAAACATGAAACATCATCGTGAGTAGAAACTCATGTCATAAAATAAATTTATGGGTTTCTTGTTGATATAATTGTTGCTTGAATAACCTCTCTCAATAGGGAGGTTTGACCCAGTTAGGACACTATTGAAAAATCACTAATAAAAAAATAATTTTAAATTTAAATAAAAAACAACAATGTAGCAATTTCTTAGGTTCACCAGGGGGTGCTAGAAGCTAGACCCCATAGGTACGCTACTGGTGAAGCCAACAGATATAATGAATCCTCCTGTTCCGACAAAGTTCATAACGGGTACGGAAATACTCCATTTTGTGGGTAATTTAAATCTGAAGAAAATTATTGCTTTTAATGAAATTGTTTAAAAAAATTTAAAAGAATCACTTTTTATATTCAATGTGTTTGAAATCCTTTTTTTTTTCACTTGTATGTATGGAAGCACTAAGAATTTTTCGTGGTTTTGTAAAAAAATATGTATACTCCTCCATCCAAATTCAAAAATGTAATTTAAGGTAAAAGATGCCTCTTTCATTGAAAGAAATATTAGAGCATCAGTGATGTCTACAAACTGATGTCCTTGTAAAATGTGATGTCCTTGTAAAAAACCTTGTGAAATGTCCTTGTAAAAACCTCTATTGGCATTCATGTGTAATTCTACGGTACCTTTATTGCAGGATATATAGGAATCTATTTTGAGATAGACCAAAGCCTAACATTATGAGAACTTTCCAAATTTGACATGAAAATATAAAAATACTTATTCACAATAAATAATTTGAAATTTATTTAAGAGGGGCTAGGACTCCTTTTCCACCTTTTCCTTAAATACACCCTTGTTCTATCGACATTTATGTATGGGATAGTGATTACTCTCATACCAGTAGCTCAGCCACGGGAGAGGTTTTGGAGTTAAAGCCCCTTCCAGAACTCAAACACATTTATTTTGCCCACAAATATTGGGAGGGGAGGGGAACAATATTCAAACTTTTCTAGACAGAAATGTTTTAAATGAAATGTTTTACTGCTTACTGAGCGGTAAGCAATCACAAATTACTTTCCAATTTTTAAACATGACTGTTTTAGGGAACCTTAGAGAGAGGATGCCTACCACAGCGGATTTTCTGTCTTTTTTCCAATCCTCAATTAGAGAGATTAAAATCATTAAGGGGTGCCCTAATTGGAGTTATAGGTCATAGTCAGATTTAGGACTGAGTTCCAGTGTGTGGTGGGAGGGGGGGGGCAAGTTTTTTTTTTTTTTTTTTTGAGCAACATTAGTTGTAATCAAGGCTGGATTTAGACTAAACGTCCCCTACTACAAAGAGGAAGGAGGTCCCTTTTGTAGTTCTGACCTGCAAAAAACGCCATTTTTAAATGCCCCCCCCCCCCCCATGTTTTTGTCTTTTTTCTGTGATACATAAGGTCATGCTTTACTTTTTTGGTGTGCGTTATTTATTGATATGTTGCATGCTGTTCTTTTTGAATTGATCTTTAAGAGGGGGAATGGTATCAAGAGAGTGACGCAGGAGCCCCTTTTATGTGGAATACAAAATATTTCAAGTTTTATGGATCTGTGGGTTTTTCCACTTGAGGAAATTTTTTAAATAGATAAAAACTCTACTTTTTGAAGCTTTATAAGGAGAAATTGGATTGACAAAAATCTTGGGGGGGGGGGGGGAGGTAAATATTTTTTAAAAAGTTATATACTCTTTTGCAAATAAAGATAATAGACAGAGAAAAAATTGATTTTGGGTCGACAAATCAATGACAGCAGCCCTCAGAGAGAAAGAGCAAATGAGAAGAAAAGATAATGAATTGTTACTTGCTTACATCGACTGTTAGTACAATTGGTTTTTGATCACGTTTCAACGCATTGACGAATACAACAATGAGTTAAATATAAAATAATCAATAATAAGATTTGCTTTAAAAGAAATTATCTACAGTGTAACATGCTGCCCAGGCCGCAATGTTTCATATGAAAGCATTTCATCAGGTTGTAAAGTGATCTTACAAGAACTGCAAAACTTTCATGCACTTTCGACGCCCTCACCTTTTCTTTTGTTCAGACGTTTTCTCTACAATGTATCAGGGTTGACGGGATTAGACCCAATTGGGTTGGACCCAATGGGTTTTTTTTGAAAAACCTCATTTAAAAAAACCCATTATTTAGCTCACTTTTGGGTTTTTTTAAATTTTCCAAGAAGTTTTTTAAAAAATGAATCAATTTAAATACTTTCACAATTTAAACTTCTTTTTATTTGTTCTTCACTACAGCCAATGGTCATAAAAAATGAAATTTGAACTTTAATAGTATTTCCTCACTCTTAACAGCATTAAAAAATACTTCAAAGATTTTAAATAAATGTATTTAACTTTTTTCTTTAACTGGTCAATAAATAACTCAAATTATCAACTGACTAAGTCTTGTCATGTCTGATTTTCTCAATATTTGTAGATTGTACAGAGGAAACTACTCTAGCCGAAAGGCTTTCATGTGAAATATTTTCTGGAAACCAACACGTCACAAATCTCGAATAAACAAGGTATATTTTTTAGAAATTAACAGGTCTTACGAACGGTTGAACAGAAAACAGAATAAGATGTACAGTATTTTCATTATCTTACAAAAAAGTTTAATATTTCTTACTCTGTACACAGAAATAGAAAAAACAGGCAACATAAAATTTAAAGAAATGTCTTGGTTAAACTGGAATTCAGTAAAAAGGGATTTAAACTACTTGATGTTCTACAGTAGTTTTGCATAACAAAATGAAATACAATAAAGTAAAATGAAAAAAAAAAGTAGTAATTACAAACAAACAATAGATTTTATCACTCGAGAAGTAACTTTGCCTTAACTGTTGGTAATCATGGAAACTAAAAAATCTGAAACTTCACCATTCTTGGGTTTCGTTGTCTTTTTTACTTTTCTTCAGAAAATGCTGAATTTGCCAGCTTTTTTTACCCCAAGACAATTTTTTTGCTTTGTCCATATACTTACACTACAATATGCTACAAGTACCCCCACATTTTCCCTAAGAAAAGACAAAAAAAACCCACATTTCTTTTTAAAAAAACCCATTTTTAGTTTTTTTTTTTGGGGGGGGGGGGTTATTTAAAAAACCCTGGGTCCATGGGCTTTTTTTAAAAAAAACCCGGGGTTTTACCAACCCCTCAATGTATGAGTCTGGAAAATCGGAAATTTAATTTTGAACTCCTAGGGATTGAGATTCTTATTTGTTTCCTAAAAACTCAATGCATCCTTTATATTGCTTTTACTTTGTGTTTGTGCAATGGGTGGACTATTTTTCCAGGTTTTTGTTTCATTGTTACACAAATTTGTTGAGTATAGTGTAAACTTACATTTCGCAATATTTTAATGTGCAAAAACCTTTTAGCTTTGCCCTTCTTTTGCAATAACATTCACTTCAAATCAGCCAATTTTATTTGAACATATGAAACCAGAAGATTCTTCAAAATCTTTCGTCTATAACAACACAAAATACCTAGCTCTTGAAAATTGGAAGTAAACATTCTAAAAAGAAAGAAAGCAAATGACAACAAGTAGATCATTCTGTTAAGGCAAAGGGGGGGGGGGGGGTTTCCCCTTTGTTTTAGCTTCTAATTCGTGAAAATAATTGTCAATTATTTTAAGTATTGTTACTGAATGCATAGCTTGTTTAGCCTATATTTTCATTTGTAACTTGCCCTAAAGGTTTTCAGTCCAAAATAAACATTGTAGACACATTTTTCCCCAGTGACAGCTTTACTATTTGTATTTACTGTACTGTGCATGTGTGTGTGTGTCTTTTTTTCCTCTCTCTCTCTCATTTTCACATTAGAAAAAGAACATTTGCTATTCTCTTCATTTTCACTTTGGTACTATTCAAAAAAAAAAAAAAATCACAATTTTTTTTGTTTTAAGATTTTGGGAGTTACTATAAAATGGATATAAGATTTTCATTAAGGTAATGAATGATAAATACTGTGTTCACCGCTGCTTTTGTTTTTAGTGGTCCGCCCCCCTCCTTCTCACCCTCAAATCCCAAGGTGAGTTCCCCCAAATATTTTTTTACAACTACAGCAGAGACTATTGCCACTGTTAGGTCTAGGGAAACCATTTGGGGCCCTTGCCACAGATTTAACTTAGGGAGTCTGCTAATTCATCTCAAAATTGAGACTAGTGTATTTTAAATAATTCATTGACATTAAGATTATTATTATTGTTACCATTGGTTTTGCTTTGAGAACTCAAAACTCTTAAGCATAAATTAATTAATATAGCCTGAAAATTCACTTCTTCCATACAAGCGTAATTGGTAATGTATAAATATGTATATTTAAATCTTTGATGTTTTAAAGCATTGTTGTTTCACAACATTGATGTCTTTGGTTGACGAATCAATAGCATCGATGTTTTTATTTTGAACATAGAGGATTTGATGTAGTTGTCACACCACTACTATGAATAAGACTGTAAGAAAAAGTTCTTGGGTCATTAGATTTTAATGATATAACTTTGTAAATGTAAGCATTTTAGTTTCCAACTAAATATTTGAAATCTATTTGTTTTTTTTTAGATTGGTGATCGAGTTGCTGACAGAGTTTATGACATTACGAGGTAACATTCTTTCCCCCATGTAGAGAAATTTTTTCACAGTATGAATGTTTTTTTTTTTTTTTTCATTGCTAAATCATTTTTTTTTTCTCTCATTTCAACAACAATGTATTTATTATTTCTCAAACATTCAAACTCGGCAAAATTTAAAAACTTTGAAACATTTTGAGAAAAAATGACATATTGTCACCTCAGAGTAGTGATGTTCCAGATATCCGTATCGGTATCCGCGGATATCCGAGGGAAAATAAAGATCCGTATCCGTTACTTTTTTGACGGATCTTAAACAAATCACTTCTATTCTAAAAATTTTTAAATATTTGAATAAAAGACTCTTAAATTCCGTTTAAATTAGGTTTTATTCCTTACTAGTGGTTCCCACACGTCTTTGCCTGTAATAGTAATTTGCCTGTATAAATACATAATCTCATATATTATTTCTCTAGCCTGTATTTCTGTCACCATGCAAAATCTTCCCAATTCCTTTATCAAATTTCATAATTTAGCTCTCATTTTAAGGCTCATAGTTTTAGTTTCTGACTACAATTTTAAGTATTACCAATAATGTTTGTTAACAATTAATACTGTGACTAAAATGTGTTTATGTTTACTTTTCATCTTAGAGGTAGAAAAAAAAAGATTTATAGATCATTACTCAGTAAAATATTGCTGAAGCATTTATACCATTATTATTATTTGTAGCAGATTTGAGGGGGAGGGGGAACATTTCCCTCCCGAAGAGATGAAAATAACTTAACTGTTTCATTAACTAGGTTTTAAGTTACTTTTTCAGAACATAAGTAAAAACGAAAAACACACACACATGAAACAAATATTTCAATAAAATCCCTTTGATTTAGTTATAAAGGCAGTATTGCAGTCAGAGCTCAGTGCAAAAAAAATACATAAAGTTTACAGATATCGAATTCAAAAGGTACAAAAATGTTATCAGTACTTCTATGATGGAAAAAATTGATTTTTCATTTTAATACTCTCTTGTTTTAATCATTAAAACAATCTCTCTTTATGTAGTTTATCGTTAGTCAACCTTTAATGATCTGAATGCCATCGAGCCAAAATGACGGATCTACTCATTTTTTGGCCCAACTTGTCTAATGTAAATATTTTTTTCATGTTCAATTTTAAATCCCTCATGGGAACCTTATGCTGTAGGGGCCCTCTCATTTGTGATATTTGAGCTATGGTAAATATGAAGTTGTCAGCCCTTTAGCAGCTAAAATAAAAAGCCATGGTCTCCATTACCTTTGAAAAATGAATAACAAAACCTTTTGGTAGGGGCCCCGTAGTTGTCGCGTGTGCCCTATATCCCACATGTCTAAAAAAGTTCCTGTTCAACGGGAATAAAAAATGAGATAAAAGGAAGGAGCTCCCAACTTTTTTTTTGTAGAAAAGAGAACTTTTTTCTTACATATTTTCAACTTTAAGATTTCTCTGGGGCCCCTCTGAACCTCGGGGAACCTAGGCAACTGCCTACTTTGCCTATTTAGTAATCTGGCGCGGTGCGCGTCACAGAGATCCTGACAGACAGAGATCCGGACAGACAGAGGGACATTCACCTTTGTTATTAGTAATAAATAAAAGATTTAAATTATAAGGTATCATTTCAGATGGCAATTTGTCCCCCCCCCCCTCATTGCAAAAAGGAAGGGGAAATAAGTTTTAAAAGTGTGTATCAGTGTGTCTTTTTGTGGCACCGTAGCTCTTGAACAGAAGAACCGATTTTGATAGTTAATTTTTTGTTCAAAAGGTGACTTGATCAAAAGTGTTCTTAGCTTGGCCTCGTTTTTGTAGAACTTTAATTACCGGAGATATTAATTAAAAAACAATTTAATGTTTTCACAATTAGGGTAGTAAAAATTTACCCGCACGTTAAAAATGTTGGTCTTAATTGAAAGAATGAAGTTTTCTGCGTTTGATATTTATTTGAAACTTTTAACTTATATACAGAAGGAGCTATAATCTTGTTAAGTAAATTTTAAATGCAGTTCTAAGCCTTTATACGCGTGATTGGTAGCCATTTCTTAGTAGAAAGATAAGGAGAAAAGGCTCAATGATTTAAAATTTTTACCTGCTGTCAGTTCATATTTGTTAACAAATGTATGTTCTGACCAGCAAAATTCATCTTAATATGAGGCAGGGTTGGTAAAAAAACCGGACTTTTTCAAAAAAAAAACCCGTTTTTTTTTGGTTTAAACCAGGTTTTTTTGGTTTAAACCGGGTTTTTTTTTGGTTTAAATACTATTTGCGAGAAAAACAATTAATTTTCGGGAGGTAATTAAGGTTCCATGTAATTAACAGTTATTCAATAGTCACATTGTACCTAATTTCTTGATTACTTAAAGAGATGAGAACAAAATCTTGTAACTAAATTAAATAATTAAAATAGCTTTCTGCGAGGAAATATTGATTGAAATGTTTGACTTGATTAACATATTAGTATGCATGTATATATAGACCCTTTATGATACGAAATACTTCAAGAAGTGGTTGTGATGCGGGTTAAGATAAAATATAATGAAGATCCAAGAAAAAAACTTTATAAAACCAACATAATATGAATAATTATCGAATAAAGGTAAAAGTTATATTTTTAAGCATAATCTTTTCAAAAGAACAATTTTCATATTTTTTCTTTCTGATCTTACATAATGCTGATTTTTATATGCACAGTGTCGCAAATATTGAAGTAAAGCAAAATGTACAACAGTACATGATTGAACAGTCAAAAAATCGATTGCTGTTGTACTGACAAAGTTTTAAAAAAAAGTGCTGCTCTATATTCGACTCCGTTCTTATTTTGGAAAGACTTGGAAAAGATATCGACTATCGCTGAAACAGAGAACCAAATCAAAAATATAAAAATTGGTGTAACATGGCTTAAATTACAGCTTATTTACTGGCATACATGTTGCATCCAGCATTGAAGTTTAAAAAATATTAAATGCAAACTCTTTAGAACAAATAAATGTGTAGCAAATTCTATTTCAAGAAATTTTTTTTGCCAAAAACGTTATATACGTGAAGTATAAACTTTTTTTTAAAATTTGATTCAAAAAATATTATTTGTGTTCACCTGCAGAATAAATCGTAATTTTTAGGTGCAAACAATTAAGTTAGACTGTTGATTACCTTACAAGTCAAAGTTAAAATTCCAGGAAAGTGCAAATAAATGGGCAAAAATGTCACACCCCTGCAACAGGAGTGAGCAAAATAATGGATTGCATCTACTATAAAAGATTCAATCCTTAGTAAATCTTAACTAATCATGCAAATTAAGCATAATGATGGAAGTTGACTGAAATCTGCTTTATGGCACATATATGAAATAAAAAATATATTAATATTTTTTTTCGATTAAAGCTTGTAATACATTTTGAAGAAGCAACTTTGCAATTTTAGTATTTATATCTGCAACTTAGCTAGGAACTTAGCATAAATGGAATTTTACATTTTTCAATATGTGTGGGGAAATCAATGTAAACCTGTAAAATGGATCCTTTTTTTTTTTTTTTTGGCATTTTTTAAAAAAACCATTTTTTAAAAAAAATCGCATGGTTTTTTAAAAAAAAAACAATTGGTTTAAACCAACGTGGTTTAAACCAAACAACCCTGATATGAGGTCGGCGCTCTGGTACATGTTTTGTTTTTTTAATTTTTAATTTAATATTAGTTTTTGTTATTGATTTGGGATTTCTGTTATTCTTCATTTTTGTTTTTCTCGGCATCCTTTAAAAAAAGAGTGAGACTAAATTCTCTATTTACTGTTTGTAAAGGTGTTCCCCGCTCTGTATTTCGTTGGTCGGAGAAGTTCGGTGGAATGGGTCAGCGCTGCATTTATGCTGAAATAAAATGGGAAAAATTATTTCTAGCCTTTTCAGTAGCAGCTTTACACTCTTGCTCCTGTGTCCTACATCTACCGAGTAAGCTAGAAAGCTAGAAATAATTTTTCACATTCCATCTAAGCATTAATGCATCGCTGACCCATTCCTTCCAACTCTCCCTCAATTTCAACGGAGATTTTTTTTAAAGAGTAAATCATTGTCTTGATTATATTTTTGCCGCAGTTGACATTTTTTGAAGAAACTGCCATTATTCTGACGGGAATACCTTCCGTAACAAATTTTACACTTGGATAGTTGAATTGGGTTTAAAAAAAATTGAGATCCGTATCCGTGGATCTACTTTTTTAATGATCTGGCACATCACTACCTCAGAGCAACAGTAGGATGTCTTAATGTTATTCCTGAGATGAGATGTCTTAGTGTAGCTCTAAAGCAGCGATATTTCACTTTTTTTATTAATTTCCTTTCTAGCTTTGTAATCGCTCCCCTGCTTCTCTGTTCTTATGTCTATTTTATGTTTTTAAATGTCTTTTATTGTTCTATATTTGTGTTGACTCATCAATATTATAAAAAAAAAAAACTAATTGTATTTCATAGTTTTAGAAGAATTATAAACCAGAGACATTATGTTTTTACATGTCCCTTCTCTTATTACAGAAAATTTCCAATTTGTGTTGAATTGGGATGTGGAAAAGGCCATGTTGTAAAACATTTAACTAAAGTAAGATTCTAATATTTTGTTTTAGTTGTGCTGCATCTGAAGAATCTTTGCTAAAATTATTTTATTTTGGTACTAGAGGGCTCCTTGCCCTCTAACTATTGCTTGCCAACCCCCTAAACTTCAAAACAGCTCCATTCAGAAACTATTAGCTAAAGACTGTGTTTTTTTAACTGCTTTGCGTAAGGTTACAAGTTAAAGAACTATTTGTGTTTATATTTTATTTTTTCCCCCCTGCATGAAATCAATTTCTGAGGTTTTGCTGGGATTCTTAGTAACATTTCTCTTTATCCCAGAACACCAGGGAATGTCTAAACTAAGTATCGAGCTGATTCAGCTTCCAGTTATCGATAAAATTTGAAAACACAAATAAGTTAATGAGTGTAATATTCAGGCACAAAGAGGGTGCCTGATGCTTTCAACTGAAGCTTCTTAAGTTTCTTTTTAAACGGTTTAAAAAATCTTACTTAAATATTCAAAATTCTGATTTGAAATTTCGCATTGGTTGGTTGAGGTAGAAAATATAGCCAACAGCTAAAGCAAATCCAGGGCTTAATTTGCTTAAGAGCTGAACTCCTGCATTTCTCTTAAGTTTTATGCAAATTTTAACATTTTAGGCAAAATTCAAGCTATTTACAGATAAGAACGAGTTGTTAAGACTAGAGCTCATGCACTTCTTTTGTTATTAATTTTGTCTTGAGTACATCCTCTATTGATGCAAAAGCTTTTTTAAAAAAGCAACCTGGAAGACATGTTACGTGGCTACATTAGAAAAATATCCTCACCAACTTTTAAATCTGTATTAAGCTTATCAAATGCTTTACTTTTCTAAAATTGTTGTTCAAATTCGATTTCTTGCAAACCACTAATTGCAGCTAATTGTTGGTGTTTATTTTGAAATATTTTTACCGTTGGTGACATTTAAACACTATTTTAGCTTGTCGCTTATAATATATGTGTTACATTTTAAATGTCTTTTTAATAATTATTTTTTTAGTTTTCACTGAATACTTGATTAAAATTGAGGAAACAGCATAAGTGTCTTTGGCAACTTTGTATTACAAAGTTGATTTTGTTTGTTGAATGTTAAACTTGTTCGCTTTTGTCTTTGTTTTGCTTCATTTTTTAATTTGACATGAAATTTTTTTTCAATCAATAAATCATAAACAGGTCACAATAATAAATGTTTGACTTGTATTTAAAACACTTATAAAGATATTTATTTCCCCCAGACTCAAGTCTCCTGCAGACCGGGTCAAACCTCCTTGTATGAATGATACTTAATCTGTTTTCATAATTGTGGTTTTTGTTACAAATATTTTATTACTATAAATAAACTTAAAAAGTGGCATAGCATTCTGATTGGAAAAAAACTGTTCTAAATATGTAACGTGAGATTCAATAGTTCTATTGATTTAATAAAAAGTTATAAGCTCCAGCAAAAATGGGGATCAACTGCTCCAGTCATCCCTGTAGAGTCAATCTTAGTGACACTTAATTCTAATGTTCTGTACAATATAAATCTTAATTAAAAGATTTCTTTCACATTAGTTATTTAATTACTTGCAGGAAAATGTGGAAATGGTTTATCTCTGTGATATGTCTGAGAAAATGGTTGTAAGTATGCTTTTTCTGTTATTGAATAACTTACCATATTTTCCTGCATATAATATGTGGCGGTGTATAATCCGCAGGTCCTAAAATCGGCCTGAAGAAAAAAAAAAATCTTCGTGTAATCCGTGGTGGCGTATAATAATTTACAGATAATAGAATGTCAAAAAATGAACTGCTTTGATTTAACATAAAATTTTAGCAATTAAATTAAAAATGCGAAGATTTGATAATATTTAAGGTACAATCAAAATTACTTAAAGACAAAAAGTCAAGGTAAATAAGCAAAGGGTCTAGCCTATTGCAAATGGAGACTGTTCCTACTATGATTGTATGGTTGTTTATTTTACACAGCCTAAATTGCATAAGAAGAAAATTTAAGCTATGTAAAATGAACAACCATGCAAGCTTTGGAAATGGATCTTTATTGGGGAATCCTACTGAAAATTGGAGTTCAATGCAATGCGTTGGTGTTAAGGCTGCTCTTCAGTGAGGGAAAACATTGAAGTTAGGGTGTAAATGACTTTCTTCCTTGAACGATGGGAGTGAACCTGAATCAAGTGATTGACACTTCAACGGCCAATGGAGTGGACGGTAATCGATGTAAGGCAGGAACATGTGACCTGTCACAGCTGTCATTGTTCTGGAGGGAAAGGAACCCCTAAATGACCCCCGTCGTGAAGAGCAATCAAGGAAATTAGCTGGCGGCCAAAATCTCACTTGAACAGTACCGACGCGAAGGTTGAACAGAACGGAGAATAAAGTCAGTACCAAAGGGTCTGCGGTAATTTTTGAAACAAAGTTTTTTTTTTTTTTGGATATGCGTTCCCAGATTTTATATTCATGAAAAATTGATGAATGAAATGAAAATTTATCATAAACTGAACAGGAAAAACGATTGTCTTATTTTTTTTTTTTTAAACGATGTTCTCAATTACCACGTCCGAATCTTATTTCGTTCATAAAGCTAATTCGTTTCTTGTCTGAAGTTTAATAAAAGAATGCAATTTTTTGCGTTAGAATATGATTATATATATATATATATATATATATATATATATATATATATATATATATATATATATATATATATAAAAGGGAAAACATAAGAGGTATAAGCTTAGTGTAAAACTGTGGTGTAGTTCCGGAAAAAAAGGGTGAGGGGTGAGGAGGGATGATTACATATCGGTTATCGGATATTTACAGTCAAGAGGTGGAACGATGCCGATTTTATTTTTAATTATTGGGAGGACGGCAGAAATGGCGTAATCAGAAAACAATTTCTGATTAGGATATGGTTACATTTCAAAGAGGGGGGGGGAATCCCGCTATTTTTAGTATATATATATATATATGGTCGAAAAAGGAATACTTCTGCAATTCGATGGAGGATATGCAACGCTGAACTGACATTTTTGTTAATTAATCAATTAATATTTTAGATATTTATTTATATTTTTCCGGTGATTCATCATGCGCAGGGCTGCATTTGTTTACTATCAGTAAACAAATCATCCCGCAAAAACATAGATAATCAGCATGGTGACTAGAGCAGCATACACAAGACTAAATGATTAATATACTTCTTAAAATTGAAGTTCTTTTTCAATAATAATAATAATAATAATAATAATAATAATAATATCTTACGCATCAGACGAAAAGTGCAACAGGCTATAATAATAAGTAGTTGGTAAGTCTTTTATTGAAGTTTATTTTCGAAGCACGCAGTTATATGATGTTTGGAGAACATTTGAAAATACATTTCGTGGGTGGAATTACACGAGCAACAGGGAATTACTTGCAATAATGTACTTAAATTAAAAATACAAGCTGCAGTTTACTTGCAGTACCCTTGGAACAATGTACTTCGACTTATTCAAATGCAAAATGTTAGGAGGAATAAAATAACTTTTTAAAACTATTTTTTTATTTTTTTTTCTTCTCAGGTCTTTTTTTTCTAATGGTTTTCAATTTTTGGTTACATTAGTTATGCATTGCTTTCTGTGATTCAAAATAGTAATAATAACAATAACAATAATCAGAAACGCTTTCCTTTCTGCGGATACTATGGTGAGAAAAGCAACGGCTAAAAGCACAATTTTCAGAAAATTCATTCATGCTCGCATTTCGAAATTAAATGAAACTTCTTTATTACCACACAATGTTGTCAGCTTCGTGCAAACGAAGTCCTAAACTTGATAGCTGCACTCAATCAAGCTTTCATTGATGCAAATTATTGCAATCAATCAAACAATCGTAACAATTACGTGGAATATTCCTTACTTACGTCAATTATTTACTCGTAAGAACGTGAACAATGTCTTACATACGTAATTTATATTCAGAAAAAAATATCAGAATTGAAAATATAATCCGACATTTGCAAATCACACACATTAGTATACTATCTCCTTTAAATTAAAAAAATATTTCAATTTAAATTTTCTCTTTTTGTATAAAAGTATTCATGAAGCAGAATTTATAAATTGTTGAGTGTACTAACATTTATTGCTCTAATTTTTCTAATTTTTCTTTTTTTGATCTCTTCTCGACTTCCCGGGGAAATTTTAAACTGTTAACAAAATTAGGGTAACTCAAATAACTCTAGAACGTGGAAGAGAAATCTGTCAGGCCCAATAAAAACTTTTTGAATGATGTAAAAGACAGAAACACATGTATCTATCTCTATTGATAAAGATGTTCTTAGTAACCCCGAAACAAGTGTAATTTAATTTGCACATTTATACATTAAAATAGTGTAATTTCTATGTTAATAAATGTTAACATTTAAAATCAACAAAAGTTGAGAGTTGTGCGCAAAGTTGCGTGAGACTAATACCAATCATTCGCCCTCGAATACCTTATTATTGCTTGACCAAGACCAAATATATTCTTTTTTTGAGCGACCACAGTTGGTTATTGTTTTCACTTATCCGTAGTTGATGTTCTTTCGACTTTATTTTTCTATGCTTTTAATGCAAACTCGTCTGTTCCAAGTGTCTTCGCGAGCATGTCCCTCCTCCTGGGCGGTGAAGTTCATGACCCCCGTCATCGACTTTACTTATTCCCGACCCTCTCGCTTTTACACAATACTTTTCAGACAAAAACAGCATTCAGTCAACAACGTCCAGCATCCAGCCCCTGGAATTCATTTGAATGTAGACGTCTTGTATTCAAATCATGACTTTTACAAATATAATTCGGATAGGAACCATTTGTAGAAATGAGAAACCCAACGAGTAGGGTTCTACCACAATTCGTCATTGTGAAAAACATAATTTAAATTCAAGACGTCAAAATTCAAATGAAAGCTGGATGCTAATCTTTCTTTTATGTTTGGTATTCATTTTTTTTTTTTTTTGAATTTTTTCCCTCATTTATGAATAATATTAAGTAATGATAATGTTTCAATGAAGCTTTAACACCATTTTAAATCGGGTGTTCCAAAAATTTTAAATGTGTAAATTGTAAATAAAATATGCACTTTAAAAAGCATGAGCTTTGTGCAAGAAATAGATAAAAGTTAAAAACAACGTCTTAAAAGCACAAGTAAAAGATGTAAATTATAAGTGTAGAAAATGCATTGCTTGACTGAAAACTTGTGGCTATGTATTTGTTTTTTTATCCAGGATATTAAAAAACTTTGACCTTTGACACTTTGAATTAAAATTCAACTAGAAATTTGGTTTTTCGTACTAATATTCTAGCCGTATATATTGTATTTATGGTTCAGTTCCCTTCTTGTTGTTTACCTTTTTATAGCGAAATTGAGGCTATAAACGAAATTGTTATTCGGTTCCTTAGACTTCACTATGAACAGGCGCGACTGCACAGTGCATACACACAAATATATATTGATAAAGACCGGCTAAAATTGAAAAACCTTAGGTTTCAGGGAAATGTTTTAGACGTCAGACAAATTATTTGTCTGAGCTTATGAAAATTTCAGTGTAACACGACTACCGAAGGATTCTTAGAACATTGTGTATTCATCCAGTTAAAAACAAAATGGTCAGTGTTCTCCCCCTTCCCCCATCAGTTAGTTCTCTAATTATCTGTAAATTTAAACCAGTGGTTCCCAATCTTTTGCACGTTGCGACCCTTTTTTGACCAAGTAAAGGACCTGTGATCCCGTAGCCTACATGTCAGTAAAGTATCGCTAAGTGTGGACCTAACGTGGCAACATTGTGAAAGCTACGTTAGATCCTACATCACAAAACTGCTATGTTAGATTCGATCCACCCCCAACTATACTGTAGTAGGAATAATGTTTCGACGGAATAAGAAACGCTACACGACCCCATTTGGGGTCACGACCCTGGGAACCCACCCCTGCTTTAAAACAATTTTTTTATACTCATTCATGCTTTAAAGAAATGCAGGTATGTATCATTTTTCTCCTTAGAAAGTTTTCAAAAGAAAAATTCAGTGAAATCCTGTTACAACGTATATCAGTATAACGAAATACCCGTTTCAACCAAATTAGTTTTCAGTCCCGATTTTGAAGTTCATTGTTACTGGATTTCACTGTATATGAATTACATGATCAATGTGTACATACCTTGTAAAGAATTTTTTACGAGTTTGGCTCGAGAAATTATTTTCAAAAATGTTTGTTGAGCTGTGGAAAGCATTTTATGCGTTTACATTTGTAGTAACATTGTATAATATAGACAAAAATAAATTCCAAATATCTAGTAAGTATCTGGAATACGGTTTCGGACCCCGGTTTTTTTTTTTTTTAATGGTCGCATTATTTCGAACAAAGTCTCAAAAGAGTGCTGGAAATATTTTGCCAGATTTTTTATGGAGCAAAATGTCAAAAAAACAGTACCTACCACCTTTTTCAACGAAATTCATTTTTTCTCGAATTTTAAACAATCAAAGAATGGATATTTCAAAAAAGCAAAAAGTACACGACACAGACAGAGGCTTGAAAAATACTCGGAAAAAAAAATTAAATGAAAACTTGAAAGGAATTTGTAAAACCTTCATCCAACTTTCCCCGTAGGTTAACATTGGATCCGTAGGCTTTCAGACTCTCAGTGAAAAGCACCCTTAAATTTGCTTATAAAGTAGCATTAATATATATATTTATCTTTCTTTGGATGCACCAGCTCCATTGTTTATGCCTTCTTGATGTAGTGAAAAGTAATGGGGGTAGTGCCTCCCCAGAAATAGAAATATTCATTAATGCTATATTATAAGCATACTTAAGATCATTTTAATCTTAATTATATCCGTGAATTAATTTGAATAACACGGAAAGGTTCTTCACTGAAGGTCTGCGATGCAACTTACGCAAAATGCGATATTTCCTTTTTTTTTTAAAATTTACAACGTGAATTTTTTTTCTTCTTATATAGGGTTTATAGGTGTGAGTCCTATACTCTGGTTTCATGCCAAAAAATAAGGGAAAAAATTGTAAAACAAACCCCTAGAAAAAAGGATGGGTTTTGATGATTTTAAAAATATAATAAGTGGTAATACCCCCCATGAGTTAACCAATTTCCTCCATATGTTCTTGCGTACAAACTTAGCACCTCTCTAGCCCCCCAGAAAAGTATTAATGTATAATATAACGATCCCTTCCCCTCCAAATAAAAATAATGGCTATGAAACTGTCAAAAACTTAAAAAAATTGCGGGCGACATTTCCAAAAAAGCGGGATGTATGAATGGAAAAAGGTGGTCATGTTTGGATTTAGGAGGTCATTTAGCACAAGAATTCACAAGAATTATCTCAACACAAATCAAATCGTGAAGATGTTTCCAAGCATGTGGATTCACTTTCAAAAGCACTCATTCATTCCTTCATTGAAAAATGCCTCGGGAAAAGAGGGGAGTAGTAAATGGAAACGGTCGTTTGCGCTAATGATTGTAAATCTTATACACCTCACCCGGTTTTTCCCCTCAAGAAAGGAGGGACTGGTGAAAGGCGTGGCTTAGTAGAGAAATTGAGCTTTTTCGAAAATATTTCAGATGGTTGGAACTCCGATATTTTTTTAGAAATAGTCGCATCATTTCAAACTTAGTCTCAAAAGAGAGCTGGAAATATTTTGCGTGTTCGGGCGTTCTTAAAATTTCGATAGCACGATTTGCAGCTTTTTTACAGATCGAAAGGTCCAACAGTACCTCGTTTTGGAAGAAATTCATTTTTTCTCGAATTTTAAAAAATCGAAGAATGGACGTATCAAAAAAGTAAAAACTAAAATACACAGACATAGGCTTGAAAAATACTCAGAAAAAAAATTGACCCGAAAACTTCAAAGGAATTTTGTAAAATAACATTCAACTTTCCCCGTAGGTTAGCATTGGATCCGAAGTTTTCAGACTCTCAGTGAAGAGCACCCTTAAGGAAAAAAAAAGCGCAGATAATCTGTGGCAGTGTATAAACCATATCTCATTAGTTTTTCCATTTTTTAACAGATAATCTGCAGATTATATGCAGAAAAATACAGTATGCTTGCATAATGAATTGTTTTGATGTGTAATTGGATATTATGTTCTTTGTAGAAAAGTGCTGCTACTGCTTCTGACATACCAACTTGTAGGCTTGTTGTGGATGAAGAGTTTTTACCATTTGCTAATGACAGTGTTGATATGTTCCTTAGTAGTTTAAAGTAAGAGTAGGTATTTTTTATCCTTGCAGTCATGCTATAATTATCTGTACTCATAAAAAGATATACAAAGGGAAGCCCATTAATTTTATTTCACCATTTTCTATAGTTTGTGTTTAAAACTGAAAAATTTGCTACCAATGTAATATCATTTAAGGTGTACAGTAGAATTTCTAAAGCAAGGTTTTCTGATACCCTCAACCGACGGTATCTATGTATCCATCTATGTGATTTGAACTTCTCAAAAATCATAGTTATTTGATGGTTCGAATAAAAAATTTCTAAATTTCATGAGCGTCATGGGAAACCACTAGCCAGGCCACTCCTTTGTACCCCTTTAATTAGATGAGCCAGTAATTGAAACATCAATCTTCAATTATGTTTGAATTCTGCTTTCCTTTCCTTTTATTTATGTATTTATTTATTTGTTTTTTTTTTTTTTTCATGATGATACAATCAGGATATTAATGATCTAATATGACTATACCCTATTAACTTTAATTTCTGAGTGTCTTTAAAAATCGAATATTTCCATGATCAAATTGGCACTTTTCCTTTTATTCACTCGTAGGCATCTACTGTTTAAACTAAACTAATCTGAGCATTTTCCAAATAATGCATCTTAACTGGGGAGATAGGAATCACTAGAACAAATTTTTGTTCATATCTTGCAAGTTCACTTTACTTTGTTTTGTTTCCTAAACTCTTTATTTCCTTTCTGTTTTTGAAGGAAAATTGTAAAGAGCAAAGAAAACAAGCTATTTACTTTAGACAATCAGAACCCCCCCCCCCTTTCCAGAGGGCATACAGATTAGAGAATAGACTATTGGAAGAATTCACTTGAACTTTCTGGTCCCTTCTGCACAGACAATCTTTTATCGTAGTAAGAAAGAGTTAGTAATATTTCAGCTGCTTATTTTATTACTGCTCAAAAAAGTATGTTCAGTCCTTCTTTAGCATCGTTGGAAAAAAGCCTATCCCATTTCAGCTGATTATTATTATTCATGTTTTTAAAGCAATAAAACTTCTTTATTGTATAATCTAAAAAATAACTTCTACTTTTTTAGTTTTCATTGGATTAATGATTTGCCAAGCACTTTTCAGCAAGTGAGTTGAAACAAAATATATGTTAGTTAAATGCTCTTCTGATCGTTGAACATAACTAACAGCCTTTATTCACTTTCAGATATATGATGCTTTGAAGCCAGATGGTGTGCTCATTGCGTCCATGTTTGGTGGGGACACACTTTATGAACTCAGGTCTTCCTTACAATTGGCTGAAACTGAACGAGATGGGGTAAGGTATTTTCGCTTATGTTCAGCTTTTCATTGAGTGGATTTGAGTTAATTTTTATCATTGAATAAATTTTCTTCAGTTGAGTTCTTTATTTTATTTATTTTTAAATTTAATGAAGGTATACTTAAAAATCAGTTGTGGTACAATATTTGAATAAAAAAATACCATAAAGCAAAGACAACTTAACGCTACTCATAATCAGTGACATAAGAAATGGAGAATGTAGATGGGGTACAAAGAGAGAGAGAGCCTCTTGTGAAGAGTTAAGATTGTAGCAGTACAGCATCGATCAAAGATATTCCTTTTAAGTGTCTTAATCTTTCTTTTATAGTTTCTACCTCTCTATCCATTTATTTGTCTATCTATCTATAGATGAAATAAGTCCATGCATGTCCCGTATTACCCTGCATTATCCAGCATGCCTCAAAATTCGGGGGTCACCAGATTTTCAATAACACTTGCCTGGTCCTTTCCAGCATGCTGGAAAAATCAAGGTTAGAAAAAAAAATACTGTAAAAAATATATGTTCAGCTTAAAAATAAATATTAGTTCAAACAATAAGTTCTTATTAGTACTAATAAACTGTTTAATTTTGTAAAATTATTTACTAACAATGTCATTTGCTATTTTAACAAGAAAAATATTATTTAATAACAAATAATTTTATAAAAATTAAATTAAAAATAAGTAAGCAAACATTTAAGAAGTAAGTAACTGCCCCCCAAAACCAGTGCTAAAGAATTTACCTTTGCTATTCAATAAATAAAAATTAAACTTACCTCTCTAAAAGGAATCTTAAATAATTAATTTAAAAAATATATAAATGAATCACAGTAACGATGATTGCTTCTGAATTGATTACTTTGATGGCATATAATTAAATCTATTAATAACGACCTAATAAATAATAAGCACATATTTATGCAATACACAATTTTTTTGAAAGAAGGTTACTTTTGGGATTTGTTGTTTTTTTTTCCCTTACAGTGATTTGCTTTCTGATTAGAACTGAATGGGGAAATTTACTTTTGTTTCGTTGCAAAATAAACCTCAAATTATCCAACATGCCAGAAAATCCGAATTTTCTGGCATGCTGGTCAACCTCGCTTTTTTTTTTGGCGAGCTGGATAATGCGGAGTAATACAGTATCTATGTATCTGCATTAAGTGAAAACAACTCCATGGAAAATTTCTTGTAATGTTACTGATATTAATTTTTGTATTGTTCCCAAAAATAAAAGAATCGTTATTCCCCCTCCCCCTACAATTCTATTTCTAAACATAGAAATAACTTGTACTTCAAACATTGTCCTTTCTTATGATTATACATTTCTACTCATATGTACATGTAGATAATTATGATGTGAAAGCAGTTCAAAAGATGTGCAGAAACACTACAATCTTATGAACTTATTTCATTTCAAAAGTTTTCTGTATTCTGTTTAATACATAAAAATTCATACCCCATTGAAAAGTACTGGAGCTGATTCTGGCTAGCCCTTGAGCAAGTTAAGCCCTGTGTGTGAGATAAAAAAGGATTAAAATTTAACATAAAGTAGGAAGTAAAGGGGTGTAGAAGATCTCAGATGATAAGAAGTAAAATTAACCAAAATATCTTACGAAAATGAAAATTTAAACAAATAATTTTTAAACAGATCAAAAGTTTATAAAAAATTAGTTTGATGTTTACTGTTTTAAGCAAACATTTCAATGACTAAAAAAAATTTTTAACAATATTTTTTTAAAAAACACAGTTGAATCTCATTATTATGTCATACGTTTTAAATACTTTTGGTTGTCAATACCTTACTGTATTTTTTTGTTTGAGGTCATTAACTTTTGTGTTAAACACACATTAACTCTTGAAAAAAACGGGTGGGGCAATTTTTTTTCCAGGATTTTAGGATAGTCATAAATTTTGAATAAAAATGATTCAAAAGCTTGTACTTTATAACAAGGTCTACTACCTCGAAAGAAATTCAGAAAATTTATATGATTAAGATTTTATATAGTTCTGTGATAGACAAAACGGCTCCCCAAAATGCATTGCGATTGCCCCCAAACCTGTTATACGCCAATGTTTGTAGCATATGTACTTAATAGACATATTCTAATGAAAAAAATATGTTTAAAAAATTAACATCACACTTTCGTGAATGTGGACGTGAAATATTTTTCTTCATTTGCTGTTTTATGACTTTTTTAATTTTTAAACATATTCTTTACTATGCATAATGAGAGTAAACTTTTATATGGGAACCATATAATATTTTATTCTTTTTAAATGCATAGTTCTTAATCACAATTGTAGTTAGGTTTCCGAAGATTACCATAAAATGACAAAGTAATTAAAGCACAAATATTGCAAGAAGTTGCATTTACACATTTCAAGGAACCCCTTTTTGCTGCAAAAAATTATGAGCTTTTGGCTGTGAAGTGATCTGAGAAGCTTTTCTCAAATGATTTACATTGAAAAAGGGGTGACTAACTGTTTGTAATATTTGTGCTTCGATTCTTGCAGTAGTGTCGCTACGGGGGGGGGGGGGGGGAGTTCAATCCGGGGTGTCATCCATCTGGGGGGATAGAACCTAAGTGGAATTGCTAGTTTTTGAAAAAATGTGAAATTAAAATGCATTTTTTAGACTACAAACTTGAAAATTTTGTGTTTAAAAAAAAATGCCCCGTACCCCCTTCTTTTCCACCCCACATCATGGAGTGAATCAGGGGCAGATCTAGAGGGGGGCCATGCCCCCCCTCCCCAAAACCTTGTGATTTTAGGAATTTTTTTAAGAAAAAAAAAGAAAAATATATTATGAAAAGATAAAATTTAACACTTGTATTTTACTGAAAGAAAAGTTTAGGCTTTAATTGGGGGTGAAATTATATCCCTATCCTCAAAACAAAACTTTTTTTCCCCAAATTTTTCTCCATCTTTTACATCATTTCTTTATTTCAACTACAGACACTTGGACGATCTCTAAATGCTGCGGTTCTCAGAGTATACCTTTTGTTCACAAGACCAAACAGAGCCTAAATTTTCGTTTTTATGACTTTAATTTCGAAACTAGGAGGAGAACCCACTTTTCTCCCATGCCCTTTCAAGAATGCCTTGATATGTAGCCAAAAACTGCATTTTAAGTCTTTTATTTGGAAAAAGTGTCAACGGAAACTAGCTTATCCAGCCCTTATCACTTAACTTGCTTAAAAGCAACTTAAATGAATTTTTTTTTTTTTGGACTTCAATTACAAACAAGTTTTGATAGAACCTCCTCCTTCCCTAGTTTATATCGTGATGCTAGCTTTAAAAGGAGGTTTTTCGGAGGAGCTCACGAATCTTCCATCCCTTTCTAAAATATGTATAATTATAGTTAAAAATCGAATTTTTAGAGCCTCAAAGGCAAAATATTTCCAGGAAGGAAGGATTCTAAGCACTTTCTCACTGTATAATGACAGAATATTTTGGTTTCTAAGCTTTATTTTCAAAAAGTATTTTTGGTCCAGCGGCCAAAACCTGGCCTTTCTCCGTACATCATCAAAAATATACAAAATGCTTTTTTAGTTTCCTAATTTTCAAAAATTACTCAAAAATTTAAATTTTGAAACATTTTTGAGGGAGATTCCTAAATTCACCCCCTCATCTAATAATGTCTCGATACCCACGAAAATTGAGTTTTTAAAACTTCATTTTAATAAAATTTCTGGGGAGTTATCAGGGCTCAATTTCCCAATAGGCAGAGTAGGCAGCTGCCTAGGGTGGCAAACTTTTCAGGGGCAGCAAATTTGCTAGTATAATACACATTTTTTGAATTAAATTGTTATTCTTGAACGTAAAATATTAACATTCTTTCACTTTCCACAGAGACCATTTTTTCTGGCAATTTAATAATGATTACTTTTACACATCTTATGAAATCAAATGTTTTTCAATCATGGTATTTGTCAAAACGTCAGCAAAATTTGCCGAATAAAAAATTTTGTGGGAGATCACTGTGATCGGCGCTCCTCAGAATGTGAAATGCCATCATTTCTTCATAAGTTTGACAGTTTGAATCTGGGGAACACTTTTTTATGTTTTTTTGAGTCAAGGATATTTTGCTTCTTTTAGGGGGGGAGCAGATTTCAAATTTGCCTAGGGGCGGCATGGAACTAAATTCAGTCCTGGGGAGTTTGTTCAAAAATTTCGGATGACCCCTCCCAAAACAATCGGCTGGATCCGCCACTGGAGTGAATACTATACTCAAGATTAGGTTTATATATTCTCAATACTTTGACCTAGTAGTGGCTTCCTCGAGTACCAAAAAACTGAAACCCATAGTCTTTCTAAGTATTTGACATGCGTTTGAGCCATAAATTTCATACACCCCCTTACTTTTTTAACCTCTGGACTACCTGCACATTTGTGTCTAGAGCAAGTTACATAGTTTTTATTTGTTTTTTGTACATTAGCCCACTTACAAATTTTGTAAAGCACAGATGTAGTTGTTTCTGAAAATTGTATGAATTACATGTTTACATAGAATTTGTTTACATTTCTTTTTTTGAGTTTTCAAGGGGAGGGTCAGGATGACACCAAAAATTACCACCCGCTGGTTATTGTTTTATGGTTACTTTGGTTGCAAAAAAGAAATTTATTTATTTCTCCCAAAGATATTTTCCACTTTTATTAAAAAGAAAATGCATTTTTGATTTGTATAAACATGATTTTAAAGTTATTTTGAATCTTTAATGTTCATAGGGCTTTTCTCCTCATATATCTCCTTTTGCAAGGATCCGTGACATTGGGGATCTTCTCACCAGAGCTGGATATTCAATGCTTACAATAGTAAGATTCTTAAATGACGTGAACCTCATTCATTTATCATTTTTCAATCCAAATTCTTAAATCCTAACTGTCTTTTCATTTAATTCAGGACACTGATGAAATTAAAGTGAATTATCCGACAATGTTCGAGCTATTAGAAGACTTAAGAGGTGTAGTATAATTATATAAAGTTAGAAACCTAGTTTATTAAACATGATTGATCATGATCTCTTCTCCCTCATATATAGTATTTAAAGTATGCAATTTATTTTTTTTTTCAGTTTTAAAATAGGAAATTAATAGAATTGGTGCTCCATTTATGTATTTGTACCAGACAACCTCCTTTATCTGGATTAACTTCCACCAAAGGCAATCCAGATTGTCAAAATTCTAGGTGATACGGGTAATAAGCAAAACAAATCCTTAAATAAAGAGGCAAAACGTTCATTACCACAAAAAAACATGTTTTGTGAGAAAATTATATAGAATTCTTCACAGCAGGGGTTCTCAATCTTTCAGACTTGCTTCTCACTCTTAACATTGCTCTGAGGTAAAACCCCATCAGAACTTCTTTGCTTTTAGATTTTTTCTTTGCAAAACTGTAAAAACATTTCTTTTCCAGCCATTAATTAATAAGTTTTTGAAAATGTCAAACTTTAATAACTCTAATCTGTAATAAAATCGGTTTCCATAGGAAAAATATCCTGCTAAACTAGGGGGAAAATATCTGAGCCCCCCCCCCCCCCCCCCCATCCCTTAAAATTTTGCATATGTGCACCCATTATGATGACCCATGTGGGGGAGCACCTTTTTGGAGGAACTCCATTTTTCTACTTTCATCCACTCATCCCGAAACACACATAATCCTTTTTTCAGTGGATCATTTTCCGAGGTAGAATGTCTGTTCATGATACATTTGAAAAATTCAATCTCAACAAAGCATTAAACCTTACAAAATGGTCGCCTATCCTATAAAATATAAAAATAGTTTTCATTGTGATTGACAACGCATGCACAGAGATATATTTCCAACATTGGTCCATGAGTAAAGAGGAAGCAACCATTCGGCTCCTCATGGTCTGCTGCCAAAAGAAAAACATACAAACAAAATCAAAACGAAAACAATTTCTGCGTTTGCGGCCACATGATTTTTGTTGTTGCTTTTTATTTTACATTTTTTGTTTTCTTTATTTTTTCCCCCTTAAAATAATGTTTTCTTTTGTAAAATATTGTTATAAGCTAGAATACGGGGTTTTAGCCATCCTGTATGGAAGTTTGCTGGGACGCGGCACAATTTTTCAAAGTACGGGACTGTCCCTTGAAATCTGGGACGTCTGGCAACCATGCCCCCAACACACACTCTAAACCATATAAGGTCCATTAAGTAGTACAATCAGAAAATGGGAATTTTAAACTGTACAATTGACTCTCGCAACAACGTGATTTGATTTACGCGAAATGGCTATAACGCGATTTTTTCCCCAGTAAAAATTTTTTGACCTAATGCGAATTAATAGCCAGCAACACGAAAATTTTCGGAAGGGAGTCGTGTTGCGCAAGTATCGACATTGTTATTGGCTTTAATATTTTGTGACTATTTTTCTTTTTATCAACATGTTGGATTTTTCACAACCCATTTCGATGGAGAACTTGAAGCCATTCATGTGACCTTACAACAACTTGCTTCACATCTGAATCCCTTCCAAAAAGCAGTAATACTTTCAGTCTCGACCTCTGCTTTACAGGCTTTGTCTAGTAATCACCATGAAATTAAGGGGTCTCGTATACAGAGCTGCAAAAAACTCCTGAGGGGTATTGAGAAAACTGCGGCTTTTCAGTGGGTACCATCCCACTGTGGTCTGCCCGGAAATGAAAAAGCCGACTTTTCTTGGCCAAGAAGAGATGTAATATTCTCCAAAGGTCTCGTGGAGCCTTGCCTCTCCACACTGCTGGATTGGAGATCAAGAGAGTTTATCAGGATGCATTTCGTCGTGTTGCTTCCCGGGCTGCTGAAGGTAAATCCTGGGGGAGACTGTGCGATGCGTCCCACTGTATCCCGAATTCTCCTCGAGCTGCTGCTGTGGCTGCTTTCGGAATTTTAACAGGACACGATTGTCTCAATGACTATTTGTTCCGCTTTCACCTGAAGAATTCCCCGACCTGCACTTTATGCAACTCTAGACAAGTCATGGACACTGCTCATCTGGACGACTGCTCTGCACTAACTCATTTTAATTGTGTTGTTGATAAATATTGGAGAGCCTGCGGTTTTATGGCCTAATGGCCGATCAATCCGGTATTTGAAATAAAATAAATAAGTATTGGCTACTTAAAATTTTTTTTCGCAAATGAACCTTCATTCCTTTAGCATCACTGACTCTAAGCTGCTCTTGTATTGTAAATTAAAGAAGCCTGGAAGAGGGGTGTTGCCATAGATGAAACATTATAAAAGAATTAGCAATGCAACTGTATTTAAAATATATTCGGTAACATATAACGGTTTGTTCACGCAGCATGAATCATCATCATCTTTATCATTACTGTACAGAAAATATAGTGAATTATTTGATTAGTATGCTGTAGGTGCCGTACTAATTTTTTTTTTTTTTTGTATGTTCCTCTTTTCCCATTGATCATTGATTTTGCATCTTAACAGTATGTTATGTTGAATGAAACAGCTTTAAAAAAAATCCGTTCTTGATGCAAGAAATGGTAATGTATAGTTAAGGAATGATTTAAAACATATTGAGGTGGTGTTTACAAGCATGTTAAATAATTGGATATGTTTATAAAAGTTTTTACGCATACCTTTTTCAACAACGCGAAATTTCGACTTACAGGAGGGGTGCTGGAACGCATGCCTCACGCAAGTCCGGACTCGACTGTAGTTAGTTAGATTTTCCAATGAAAATATAGATAAGTTTCACAAAACTTAGTGTTGCTAAATAAATTTATTTTAAACATGTAACCGTGTTTACTCGCGTATAAGTCGACCTCACTACTTTTAGGAGGAAAATCGGAGGCAAAATCGAAAACCCAAGTATAAGTCAAGCACGTACTTTCCGAAAAAAATCGGGAAATATTTGCCTCTAATTTTGAATATAAACATTGTAAAAAGGAGGAAAATGAAATGCAATGAACATTTGTACGTTAAAAAACGTCCCATTATTATTCTTTTGCACAAAAAAAGGTTTACTTCTGCGATCGCGATTTTTGTAAAGGGTTTGATTTTGCTGCTACGATTTTTGTTACTTGTCGCATTTATTTTTAATAAACATCGTTAAAATTCTGCTGTGTAGCCATATTCTACATTATTTTTATTTTAAATGAGCATTAATTCGCGATTATTGGTAAAATTCGTGAATACGGCGATTCCTTCACATTTTGCCTAGTCAGCCATTTACTGTAATTATTTAGTATTTAATCATTATTTTACAATTACCATGTATATTTATAGCAGGATGTGTAAGTATTTACTTCTACACCATTTGCTTAAAAGAGTTGGACTAAAATCGGGAAAATGTTCATATTTTCAAGTGTGTTTTTTCCCCCCCCAAGAATTGTTCAGGAAATTTTTTTTAAAGTTCTGCCCCTCTTATAAGAATACCCCCGAACTTTTAACCCTCATTTTTTGTACTAAATTTCTCGACTTACAAGCGATTATATACAGTATTAAAACTCGTGAAAATAAATCATCAAAAAACAAATGCAAATCAATTTGAGGTAATCTAGGATCAAAATGAAGTAATAATATGATATCAATCATTGTCACAATAATGAGAGGGATTCAATTGCTTGTCATGGATAACTTTTTTAATATTAGGTTGTAAGTGTGACAAAGCGAGGGATGTAGTATTTAAGGGAAAATGATTGTTTTTGACTCTGGGAATTTCAAACCTTCAACTCCTTTACCCCAAAATTGGTCTGCCTCTGACACTATGACTCCGACTCTGGCTCTGCATTCTTGGACAAAGCAAATTCTGCTTATTCAGGGCTTTGCTAGATGTTTTGACATTATGTATGCAGGGTTGGTGCTTAGTAGTTCTGCTTCCCTAGGCAATTCTTGCAAGTGCCGCCCTCCTTTTAATCATACAAATAATAAATGAAAAAGAAAAGCAAAACCACACACCAGTCATTTAGGGGGACTCAGGCAAAAACAATTTTTTTATTCTGAGTTTCATTTCTGGCTATGCAAAAAAGTTTAAAATCTAATTTAAAGTAGAATTTCCAACTACCTTTTTTGTATATAAAACACTGTTGCACTTTTTAAATTTTAAACTAGTCAATAGGTGACCAAATTTTAAACTAGTCGCCTAGCTAACTCAGCCCGCCTCCAGCTTCTTAAGTTTCCTTCAAATCAAATATGCGTCTTACTTAGGAGCCGCTTCAACTTCATTGTGCTCCTTTTTATCCAATTCTATTTACCAGTAGTATAAAATTTACTGGTGCACAAATTATTGATTTTTGACTGCAAGCTGTTCCAAACTTAAAACTTATGGGAGGGGGAAATTTTCCATTTACCGAATGAAATTCAAATTTTTACCGAGTAACAAAACATAAACATGAGCACATACCATACCTAAATCTAATGACAAAGGACATTAGACATCACCATAACTAAAAAAAATGATAGCAATAAGTTTTAAAAAATTGCACTGTTGCATTACTGTTTCTAAATTTGCTGAATTTGGAAATGTTCTAGGAGTTCACTTTGCCCTTCTGGGGGCCTCTATTTCAGGGTTAGTTGGCTAATTATTTTAACTTTTATAGAAACTTACTCCCAGTGGCGGTTCATGCCTTGAAAAAGTGAGGGCACCAGATCATGGGTGCACTTGCCCCCCCCCCCCCCCCCCCCCCCCCCCCCCGGTTTTGGGAAGGAAAGAAGAATTTTTTTTAAAAATATTTTTTAATATTTTAAGCTAATTACTTGAAGACAAATAGCCAAGAAAAGAGTAAACTATCTAACCTTGTGCAAATGAAGGCTTCTTTTTTATTGTATGTTGTTTTTTTACATAGCCTGAACATTCAAGCTATGTAAAATAAACAGCATACAGGCAGGGTAACGGTCTCTGTGAACCCTGCTGTAAATATTGAGATTCAATGTGTTGGTATAGAGGGAGGAAAAATAAGAGATAATCCGTGGGAGCGTATAATCTGTACCTCATTAATTTTACACTTTTTTAACACATAATCCGCGGATTATAAGACTACAATCCATTTTTTTTTTAAATTTCAAGCACGTATGTACATAAAAAAAGGGGAAATAAATAAAAATATAAATTATTGTCTGAAAATATTAAGGGGACCCAGGCACCCTCCGGCCCCTCCCACGAGCCTCCACTGCTTACTCCTGTAAGTTATTTTCAAATAGATATTTCAACTAATTCATTTTTTAACCTCCTTATAATATTTTGATGTATGTATGTATGTATTCTTTCACAGGTATGGGAGAAAGTAATGTAAGCTGGAATCGTAAGTCTCACATTAGCCGAGATTCTCTTCTTGCTGCTGCTTCTATTTATACAGGTGAATTATAAATTTATTATTAAATGGAAATTGTCAATTCAGGAGGATTTTTTTTTCAGATAAAAAAGTATTTGAATATAAATAGCATTATCTTTTGTCTTTGTGCACTTAGAAATGTATGGTAATGAAGACAAAACAGTTCCTGCTACTTTTGAAATTATCTATCTTATTGGATGGAAGCCACATAAGTCTCAAGTAATTATTCAGATGAATAATTTTCTTTCAAAAACTTATAATGTACCATTAATGTTAACTACAATATTATTTTCCTTTCAGAGTAAGCCAGCGAAAAGAGGGTCTGGAACAGTTTCAATGAAATCAATTTCGGAATTAGAATCAAAAAGTTGATGTTTAAACATTGACAATTTGTATGTAGAGTAAATGCATATTAAAAAAATTTGTTTTACTTCATACTTAGGAAAATATTTTTGTGGAGCACTTGTATTTTATTTCATTTTCTTTCCTTATCAAATTTTATGAAACTTCTTCATGATTTTTCCCTACTGTGTTTTAACAAATACTTTCCAACTTTTACCATAAGGTTGTTGTAATTTTTATTTCATGAAGACACTTTGATATTACACACTTAAAGAAGGCTTGCATCCATCTTAAAAATAGCCGGGAAATATTTCAATTTATTTGGAAAATATTTAAACAAAAAATATCTAATATGATTTGTAATATTTTTCTCAATTTTTAAATTTATCTACTTATTTGCTGCTTAAATGTTTTCTTCAGAATTTATTTTACGATTCAGCATTTCTGTTGAAAACAAATTACTGGAGAAAGATTGCAGTGGTGCATGACTGCACATTCATGAAATCATTTTTTCTTTCATCTAGTGAAAAATGAGCAAGAAAAATTAATCAAGTATGAATTCAAACCTATAATTTTATTGTACTTTTTATGAATTTAATCCACAAATTGTAATGCATCGCCCCCCTATCTCCCCCCCTGCTCACAAGACCATTGCCTGGGGTCGGAATTAGGGGCAGTACCCTATCTTTTGAGACTGATGATGTCTCAACTTTAGAATTTCATGCAAAAAAGTCTCCAAAGCTCCCGTCTTATAACATAAACAATGATCCTCTGAAATTACGTTTTATGAACTTCAACCTCTTAACATTTGTGGAGGGAGTACCAAACTCCATCAGTCCTCCTAACCTCATTAAAGGTGGCCCATAATCACATGTTTAGGATTTCCTATTTCGAAATTTTTCTGGGGGAGAGTTTCAAACCACAGCCCATCCCCTTTCATCATCCTTAATATCATCGACCATGGTATTAAATTGCATTTTTGAAATGTAAGTTTCTAAATATCTCTGAGATAAATTCCTTGAATCCTAGCTTTTCCTCCAACAGCACCAAACATGATTTACAATCATATGTTTAAGATTTTAATTTTGAAAAGTTTTTCAGGAAAACCCTCTGAACATCCGAAAGAGAGTCGTCATATCCCTGTATACTCTAATATTACTTCAAATACAATAGCAACGTTTTGTCAAAGTTCATATTGCTAGCTCTCTCTCCCAGCATACATACAGTTGCTCAAAATGTATTGAGATACATTACAGAGGAACCTGAAAGTCAGCGTGTGTATCTCCCCCCCCCCCCTCCCTATTTTTATTTTTCATGTGTCATTTATGGTTTCATGTTTTGTTATGTACAGTTGGATGTCACCTTGGAGTCTTAAGTGTCATAAACATTGGTAGAACACCATCCATGCCATAACACAGTAGAATTCTGCACCATGTTCTTGTGATATTTTGCAGATAGTTTCAAGGATTTATAGATTCTTTGTCGCAAAACATCTGCTAAAACATGGCGCAGAATTTAAATTTTACCGATACTTTTAAAACTTTGAGTTAACTGTAAATAACAAACATTAATTCAAAATTGACATAATGTTGAAAGGAAAGGAGAGAGTAGACTCTCTTCAAGTAATGTAATATTTTACTTATGTACAAAAGAAACCAAAAAAGAAAGTAAATGCTATTTTAGTTAATACAAATCATAATAATTTGAACAAAAATGTTGTTTTAATTCAATTATGGTTATAATTTAAAATAAAACAAAATCAAATCAAAATTTATGCTCAAAAAAATGTTGAAACAGTACCTAATAACTTAAGAAAAACTTTTCTTTTTCGAAGTATAATCTCTTGTCCGGCCGTCCTTGCTTTTTATGACCTCTCATAGTTTATTTGGCAAATTGGATCAATCTCTTGCAAAGCGATCCATTGATTTCTCATGACCAAAAATTTTCTTTATAAGCCAAGGGGAGGATCCATGGTGTCTTGACCACCGAAATGAGTACAGAAATTCAAAAAGGAGAATTTCCATTTTTAAATACATAATTTTCATGTTTGTATAATGTGAGAAAACTGGAATTTGAGGGCTTGTAATTATGTATTTGGACCCCCTCCAAAATGAAATCCTGGTAATGTCAGACACCACTGCTGCCAAGACCTCAATGATAACAATTCACATCAAAATAGCAAAAGTTATTTAACTTGAGTTTTATTTGGAAAATATAACCTGCAGCAGACTATACCCCCCCCCCCTCTCCCTCCCTCTTCGATCTATTGCCAAAAAATTTGAATTAACACGCGTGGTGCACACTGGTCAATAACATTGACCAAATTTTGTTTGGTTCCGCCCGTTACTTCTTATGGATAAAGATGAATGGTCTGGACAAGATATTACAAGTGCAAGCACAAACGCATGACTGGATGATGATGCAATAGCAAACAAAGTTAAATCAAGAAATTTGCAAATAATGTTTTAACGTAACGTTTGAATCTTCTAACGATTTTTTTTCCCGATTCTTTCTTATTTTCTTGTATATCTAACATCTAAAAGAAAGTATTTTAGATGTGAAATTTTTCGAATTGTGATGGATTGGCTGTTTTTGAGATGCTTCCTAATGTTCATGTGAATCCTTTTTTTGAAATTAGATTATCCCGGCTGAGCTTATTCGCAACTCCAATGAATTATAGGGGGGCACTCCAGCCACCGTCAAATGGCGGATGAAAAAGGTAAAACAAACAAATGCCGTAACTTATAGCTTGTTTTTACGCTTAGTAAATGACAGCAAATTATCATCGTGTTTGTGGGAAGCTTTCTTTTCTATTCTTCTGAAATTACATTAGACCATATAAACTCTCTGAAGCCTGTAATTTACCCCAAAGAAAACATGTGGAATGGAATATTTTACCATTTTCTTTGGTATTATTAATCACCGCAATGGTAGCGTTTTTGAGCTCTGGAGTTGCGAATAAAAGCAAAATATTTTGTAAATAATATTTTATAGTTTTTTTTTAAAAAAATTTGTAGGAAGTTTTAGTTGCTTTTCCTGCGAATATTGCTGCAAATACTCTAAAGAAATTAACTTTAAACTACTTAATATTACTCTAAAGAAACATTCTAAATGTACGTAAGTCTTGCGGAGAGATCACCCTGACGAATCCTATGACGAATCATTAAAAAGAACGGCATTGCTCATTTGTACTCCAAATAAGGTATATTACCAAACTTCTGTATAAAGGCAAAAAAAAAAAAAAAATAATAATAATAATAAATAAATAAATAAACTAAAAATTTAATTTGAATTCTGAAACTTTGAATTCAAATTATGTTTTTCGCAATCACGAGTTGCGACAAGACCCTACTCATTAGAGTTATTGTTTCTAGAAATGGCTCCCCCCCCCAAGCATGTCCTGGGTGGTTATGTGTGTATAGTTGTGTGTGTGCAGGCTTAAGTGTGTGCACGTAGGCCTGTGTATGTGTGTAAAGGCGCTCACGCGTTGGCGAGTGTGTATGAGCATGCGTGTGAAGGACATGGACGCCACCACCCAGCAGAAGTGGATTCCGGGGGACAGTGCTCAGGAACAGAGCAGCCGCGCCGGTGGGCGGTGGTGCTGCTGGTCCAAGCTGAAAAATAATCCCAACGTCAAGGACTATCAAATGAGAACAATAAGCAATCGTGATTGCTCAAAAACCCTACTTATGACTATAAAAATACAGAAACGCTAGTGGAGAGTAGAGTCCCTATGGGGACTCTAGGGAGACGAAAAGCCTCGACACGATTTCTACGGTTACAGTTATAAAAGTAAAATACTTAAAACAAAGTTGGCAACATAACCTTCTTTCAGATTTGTAAACATGGCAGTGAAAAAGCGTGTTAAAGTTAGTAAAAATAAGAAGAAAAATTGGAATAAATATTGTGATGTTCAAGAAGTAGAAGATTATCTTGAAGAAAAACGATTTGAAGAGAGGATTGGGTAAAGAATTATTTTCTGTTGTTTTTTTCTTGTATCGGTAAAAGTTTCTTTTCAAATTGTACTACCTTCTGTGATTGAGCATTGCTTGAAGAACTGTGATATACTCTTTGGCTGGTCCACAAGTTATTTGTAAGCGAAACTACTCTTTCTATCACTGCATTTGTGCTTGGGCTGGGCGATATAGGAATTTGTATCGTGATGCATCGCCAACCTTATTTAACGATGTAGTTCAAGCAGTTTGAATTATTCGTTACGCTATAGGGGCACCCCCCCCCCCCATTAAGGGAAGAGTTACTTACAAAAATCCAGCTTTTGTCGGATTTTTTCCAAATTTGGCACCTAGGTCCTTCAATGCTCAGGAGTTCACGTCAGGCAGTAGCCCATGTGAATACTACTCAATGAGAAACTACCCAATGTAGATTTCTGCGCATCAAAAGACATCTGAGCCAAATCTGGAAAAGATCCTACAAAAGCTAGATTTTTTTTAAGGAAAACCCCTATGGGTTTTGCCCCCCATAGGAGATAAAAACTGCCCTATGAGAATTCCCAAGCGTCAAAGCACAAATGTACCAAATTTGGAATAGATCCAAAAAAAACTGGGTTCTTATAAGGTGCCTCCCCCCCCCCCCCTTGCATGGGGGTTGTCCCCATGTCTTTTATATTGTCTTCTATTGCGGGACGAAAACGAGAATTCCCGAGTGTTGAAGGACATATGTGCCGGTTTTAGAAAAGAGCTGACTAAAACTGGATTTTTACAATGATATACTCTTATGGGGGGTTTTCGTTCCATGGCGGAATGAAAACTACCCCATGTGAATTCCTGAGCATCAAAGAATCTCTGTGTTAAATTTGGGAAAATCGGACAAAAACTTGATCTTTATAAGGAGAACTCCCTATGGGATATCCTCCATCGGGGAAGCAAAAACTACCTTGTGGGAATTTTCGAGCATCAAAGGACCTCTGTTCTTAATTTGAAGAAGATTCAACAAAAAATTGAATTTTATAATGACATGGGAGTTGCCTCCCATAGCGGGGTGTGAAATCTACCTTTTCTAAATTTAAGAGCAGCATCAAAAAAACTCTGCCATAGTTGGAAAAGATCCAATTTTTTTTTTTTTTTTGAAAGACAAGCCTCCTATGGCGGAGTTGCCCCCCATAGTGGGGTCTGTAAACTGCCCTATGTGTATTCCTGAGCTTCAAAGAACCTCTGTACCAAATTTGGAAAAGGGCGGACTAGCATGGGGATTTCTGTTCTTCTATATTTTTGCTTGGTTAAGAAAAAAGCTTGGATTTACCAGGGGTCTAGCCAGAGGATATTTGGGTACGTTAACGGACTCTTCACAAAAATCAAATAAACCAAAACAAACCTTTCACAAAATCCCGATCAACCAAAACGGACCCTTCACAAAATTCTGACAAACAAGAACGGATCTTTCACAAATTGTTCATTGAAAGAGCAAATCTGAATGCAAAACAATGCATATTTCTGTGTATAAACCGATAATTTTTGGAACCTTTTTTGAAGTCAAACTAGAGGGATCAGCTTATACAAAATCGGCTAATTTTGAAAGAAAAAAATCGGCACTCTTGCGATGCTCCTGCAAGCGATAAATAATTGCTACTGCCAAATAAATATAATGGTTGTTGTTTGCTTCTTGGAAAGAAATTAACAGCCGAAAATAAGTTTGGATTTATATAATTTTTTTTTTTTGTTTTATCACAGCTAATTAGCAGCGGTGTTGTCATAAACTTTTCTGAAAAAGCGCTGGTAAGCAGTGCTCGAAATTAGCGGTCGTTAGTTGTATTTTGCAACTGTAAATTTCATTTTGACGACTGCGATTTGAAACGTAGTCGTCACTGTGACGCCTAGCTCCCCCCCCCCCCCTACTAAGCTTTCACTTTCGGAAGATTTGTCTCCAAAAACATCTGCGTGCGTTGCGATCTTGCGATCGCGGAAAATTTCCTGGGAGTATCGCTTTCAGTCGGAAAAGCTTGAACAATTCCCCCCCCCCCCCACCTTCGCCCGCGAACTGTAGCAGCCAGTGTCATTGCAAGCACACCCCTCCATTCCTCCTCTTTCTGGAGTAATCTTTTCTCCCCTTTGTTCCCTTAGTGTTGTTTACCCCCCGATCGCCCCACCCCTCCAAAACCGGACTCATCTCAGGGTTGTTTGAGCAGATAGTCTGATCTTTTTCATGTTTCAAGTTCGACACCCCCGTCGTAACACGAACGCACGGCGAGCACGAGGATTCCTTTTTTTCGCACAGGATTTCGCTCATCTTTCTTTCTTTTTTTAATCATCGCTACCATCATTTTTTATTTGTTGAAAATATGAGTAAACGTAACTTAAAGTCATATTTTACGCCACTAAATACTAGCGGAAATAAACGGCCAAGGATTGCCGATGAAGTCGAAATAAAAAAAAATAATGACGAAGTAGATGCAACTTCTAAATGTACACGGAAAAGTGTCAACGCTGCAACTTTCATCAAGTGGCAAAAGCAGTTTCCGTGGTTGGAAAGAAAGGGTGAAGACCTGATGGTATGTAAAGTCGGTAAAGATTTTGGAAAAAAAGAAGATACTGGGTTCATCGATGGTTGTCCCACTGCAAGATTCGAAACAATAAGTAGTTTTCTTGTTGATTAGTGCAGGCGGTTCATTCGCTTTTTTTATTTTTATTATTATTTTTAAAGATATTTATTAAATTGTGCTTAATTGTTTTTCAAAACACATCATAAATGCAATTTTCAATACTGAACACGTTCTTCTCGGAATAATAGTTCCGGTGTTTGATATTGCAATCCTTTTGCATCTTGCCGATATTATAATTAATACTTTTAAAATATAGAAGTTATTTTTACATGTGCTACGATTAGGTTACCTTTTTTTCTTTTTTATTTTAATTTATAAGATATTATTTTTTCAATACATGCGGACAATGAACACGTGCTTTGCCGGAAGTTTATTTTCGCTTTTGACCTTTCAATCCTTTTGAATCTTGTAAATATATTAATATTATTTGGCAATTGGACACATGCCACTTCAGATTAACTTGTTTTCTGCGTTTGTTTTTCTTTTTGATGAATAAATTTATTTTCGCAATCATTCCAACACTAAACTTTTACTTTGGAAAATTGCGTATCGTGTTCGAGATTGCAATCCTTTTGCATCTTGTCAATGTTTTAATACTTTTAAAATCTAGAAGTTATTTTTACATATGCTACCTTTAGGTTAGCTTATTTTCTTTTTTATTTTAATTTATAATATATTATTTTTTTCAAAACATGCGGACAATGAGCACGTGCTTTGTGAGAAATTTATTCTCGTTTTGGACCTTTCAATCCTTTTGCATCTTGTAAGTAAATATATTAATATTTTGACAATTAGTCACATGACACTCAGGTTAACTTATTTTCTGCGTTTGTTTTTCTTTTAAATGAATAAAAAAATTTCAAAATCATTCCAACACTAAACTTGTTTTTACTTAGTGGAAAATTGCGTATCGTGTTCGAGATTGCAATCCTTTTGCATCTTGTCAATGTTTTAATACTTTTAAAATCTAGAATTTGTTTTTACATATTCTACCTTTAGGTTAGCTTATTTTCTTTTTTATTTTAATTTATAATATATTATTTTTTTCAAAACATGCGGACAATGAGCACGTGCTTTGTGAGAAATTTATTCTCGTTTTGGACCTTTCAATCCTTTTGCATCTTGTAAGTAAATATATTAATATTTTGACAATTAGTCACATGACACTCAGGTTAACTTATTTTCTGCGTTTGTTTTTCTTTTAAATGAATAAAAAATTTTCAAAATCATTCCAACACTAAACTTGTTTTTACTTAGTGGAAAATTGCGTATCGTGTTCGAGATTGCAATCCTTTTGCATCTTGTCAATGTTTTAATACTTTTAAAATCTAGAATTTTTTTTTACATATTCTACCTTTAGGTTAGCTTATTTTCTTTTTTATTTTAATTTATAGTATATTATTTTTTTCAAAACATGTGGACAATGAGCACGTGCTTTGCGGGAAGTGTATTCTCGCTTTTGACCTTTCAATCCTTTTGCATCTTGTAAATATATTAATATTTTTTGACAATTAGTCGCATGCCACTTCAGATTAACTTATTTTCTGCGTTTGTTTTTCTTTTTAATGAATAAATTTATTTTCGAAATCATTCCAACACTAAACTTGTACTTTGCGGAAAATTGCGTATCGTGTTGGAGATTGCAATCCTTTTGCATCTTGTCAATATTTTTTTTTTTTTTGGTTTTATGTCACTAAATTAAGTTAATAGTAATTATGGTACTTGTATAAACTTAGCAGGTGATTCCAAAATGCATTATTTTAATGCATTGTACATATATATCAGCTTGTTTTCATGCATATTATAGTTTAGTATAAATTTCAGCATGTTATTGCACGCATTTGCAAATTGCAACCAAGTAAAGCATAACGGCACCTAAGAAAAAAATATTGGTTGCCAATGGCACCTAAGTAGCTGATGCTAATTTCGACCTCTGCTGGTAAGCACTTTTCTCCCCCCCTCCCTTAAGATTTAATAAACAACAATAATAATAACAAGCGAAATGAACTTAGAACTGCAACGGGAGAGTAAGGCTGGGGAAAAAATATGATCGCTTCAGATAGGGTTACCAACTTCAAAATTATCACCACTTAGTGTTATACCTTTACAATGACTTGATTATAAAATATTCTCATCATTTTACCAGCTTGTTAATATTAGCATTTTTATGGGTGCTGTGTGATGTAACTGTTATTTTGGGAGAAAATTATATGGGTTTGAGTTTTCGATGCTAACAAGGATGATTAACTTTAAATGAACTCTTTTATTCAGCAAGTTACCGCCCTATAGCCAGGGCTAAGGCATCATGTAAACTCTTTGAGTTACCTTTTTTTTTTCCTCTTTAAATGTCTACATTTTGAAAAATGCAATCTTTTAACATCCAATGTGAGAATCTTATTTTGTTCTTTTTTCAAGCTAACTTCGCTTTATTAGGATGCAAAAAAATGAAAAGTCTCTTTATTTTTGTTAGAACACTCATTTCAAGTTTTGAAAGCAAAATTCCAATTTCTTTTATGAGTCAAAAATTAAAATGCTGAATCGATGGTTTAATTTTTTTTTTCTGCTTCAACTGTGTCCACAGATATTGATGATATGTTTATTATAGGACTCTAAAACGCAATTTTAAAATAATTTTATCAAAAATATTTCTTTTACAAGCCGTTCTAATACTTTTGATGCCTTCACTTTGAGAATTGCGATCTCTTTGCATTCGCTATGGGAATACGATGTTTAGTATGCTTTGTTAAGAGGTAAACAAGTAAAAGCTCTTCGTATTTTTGTTAAAATCACGGAATTTATAAGTTTTAAACAAAATTCTGTGATTTTTAAGCGTGTCTTGGGTCAAAAAGTAAAATTCTGAACCCTTGTCTGATTTTTTTTTGTTACAAATATTTTAAATACTGTACAAAAATATTTCTAGTATAATTTAACGTAATGTAGAATTGTAGATAAATATTGATACTTGAGAGAATGATGCCACCCGCCTCCCCCCTCCTCGCAAAATATTAAAAAACATCCCAGAATGATATTCTCAACTCAGAAGTGGAAAACACTCAACTTTAAGTTTAAATGATGCAGTTTGTGCCATCTCTAAATTTTTCTCAAATAGGGAAGTTTTCGATTTTTCAATTTTATTTTTATATGATAGAGTAACATGTATGAACATCATAGGTGAAAAAAATTTTGCGATACAATAAGTAGTTTTTTTAAAATTAATTTTTAAAGTTCAAGCCCTTGTGACGTCAAATGGCATAGGAAGTGACGTCATGCGCTCTTCCGATAGGAGAGAAATGCTAGCGAACCGGTTCCCATGTCATGGGAGAAACCGAAGAACGTGCTTTCAACTTCGAAGACAAAACGTAAAAGGCTTATCTTCTCGCATTTAACTCCTCGCGTACTGGAACATTAAACCTCTCATCCTCTCGTAAATATTCGAAAATCATCATTGATATTATTTGAGGAAGATTATTTAGATTGTGCTTTAACGAATCCGACCTCCATAGTGTGTTCAAAAGGATTATTGAATTTCTAAAAAATAAAAATATCAGCGCGCTCAAAATGTCCCTAGCAAAAACAAGGGATCTTCGGCGGAAGGCTGCCCATTCGTGCCCTGTGACGTAGGCTCGTGACGTTTCAGAAAAGCGCACTTTTGCACGTGGATTTTTAAAAATTCATTAAAAATCAACCACGGTGTTTTAAAATTCGGTGATGGTGAATTTTTTAGTTTTGAGGGTCAATTAACAATATCCAATAGCCAAAATATGAACATTTAATAGGTTGCAACTTCCCTATTTTGTTTTAACAAAAAAAAAATTTTTTTTGAAAAATTATTTGACTTTTCACAAAATTAATTCATTTTTCACAGAATTATTTGATTTTTCACAAAAAACGGACCTTGTGAAAAATCCTGGACAGACCCCTGTTTATGCTAACAATTAGAGCAAACAGCTAAAGTCAAAAAATCACGAATAATGAGAGCCATCGCCAATAGCCATATAAAAGACAATTGTCACGAATGGTAGAGCACAAGATGGTGATGATGTCCCACGGTTTTATAACATTGGTGCACTGATAAACACTGCTGAACATCAATACTTTAGCGATGCAATCCTCAGACTACAGGTGCCGAGTTATCATGAGCCGTATTGTTTCATCAAATGTGGTCCTTCGGAGTGTCATAATATATCATGAAATCTTGATACACCGCGTTACACCAAGAACTGCAACTTATGTCCTCAGTACAAAAAGGTTGCCATGATTAGTTACACCGTTTTGCCTCACTAATTTTCTCACATCGGTCCACATTAGGGCCATTCTATGGAAATCGGTAATTTTGTCTTGCAGGTGACGCTTCCTATGTTTCATTAAAAATAACAATTTAAAAGGATGATGAACAAAATTTTGTTGCTTAAGAAATCACAAATGCATGTATGACTTCTGAAGCAAAAACTTAATTCAAAAATAATTTCTTTTTTATGAAATATAGGAACCGTCACGTGTGGGACAAAATGACCATTTTCAATGGACTGGGCATATACATATTTTTTTTCAATGGTTTAAATAATTAATTCTAAACTAATGATATATGTTTCCTTTACGTTGGAACCAAAACTTTCAAAATCTACAATTTGTTTCGTCATTGCTGTATTAATAGACAGGGTTCGTACGCTCCTTCAAAACTCCTCCAATACTCCTTCAGTTGGGAAATTTTTTTGAAGGGCCCTTCAAACTCCTTCATTTTTGTTTTAACTCCTTCGTTTTTAGTTCAAGACTACATAATCTTCTTCTGTGAAAGTAATATAAAATACTTCGATCGATAACTTAATTTCGTCATAAGGGCAATGTTATAATGTAATAGTAATTTTGTATATTTATTTATTTTTTTTTCATAAAGATGTGATTTACAAATTGATTATGAAAATCATAAAAGTTGAAGGTGAAAATATTATGTGGCTAAGACATTTCATAAGTGAAGTAAATGTAGTTTTATGATTATTGCTTTTCCTTCCACCATTCTCAGCAGCAAAAGTCAGTTTATATAAGTATTATTTTAATATTTAAAAATACATAAGTAGATGTGATAGTGTTAAAAGAACAATTGTTTAGTAAATTGCAGTTTTGACAACCTAAAAAGGGTCATCCACAAGAGACATCATGCCTTGAGGGGGAGACGGGTTTATAAAATTGTGACAAAGGGAAGTGAGAAGGTGATAAAAATGACATCATGCAGTTATTATGATTATGACAATATATTTATGAAAAATTTGACATGTGACAACGGGAGGAGTAAGGTGAAATGTGACACTTGTGACAAAGAAGGAAGTCGATTGAATATGTTGAAAAAAAGTGTGAAATCATTTAAGGACAGCCCAAAAGTACTCCTTCAAAATCTCATTTTACTCCATCAAAACTCCTTCATTTTATTTTTGGAATCGAATACGAACCCTGATAGAGCAAAAGTATTAGCTTATTCATAAACAAGTTACCAGAAGTTGACTTCGGATGTCCCGCACGTGACGCATGTAAATAAATTTTATTTCAAGTAACACAATTGTTTGATAAAAATATAATTGTGTCATGAGTGTGTTTGTATCAAATGTAAAGATTAAAAAAAATTGCTTACCTCTGTTTCATTAAAATATTAAGAGATACAACGAAATGTTAATGAAATTTAAGTGTATTTTTGTCCCGCACGTGACGGTGGAATGGCCCATTAAAAGTATCCGAAAATTTTCACACTGTCATGGTTGTTACGCTGGACTTGGTTTAGCTCACTGCCAATTGAACACCAATGCAGAGTGATAGTAGATTACAATAGGTAAAGGGATTGTGAACCAGTGTGTCCTACATCGGTGTGGTATCGATGCATCGGTTTAGAGAAGAATTCTAAACTGGTGTAATGATGTAGGACTTACACCAGTGTTTTGCAATGTATTGATGCATTGCCCAGCCCTAATTAGTGCTAGGAG